>NC_057798.1:622650430-622748326 GCF_018294505.1 Triticum aestivum
GTTCATCTCCATCGTCGACCTCCTCCAGCCTCCACGGGCTACCATCGACCTCCTCTAGCCTCCACGGGCTCCTGTTCATCCATCCTCCACCGCGCACTACTCCACCGGCTACTGTTCAACCACCCTCCACGGGCACCCCTCCACCATCTACTGTTCATCCAGCCCTCCACACCACAGGGTCCTGTTCAACCACCCCTCCACGGCCACTCCTCCACCGTCTGCTGTTCATCCAGCCCTCCACACCATGGGTTCCTGTTCATCCAGAGGCAACGCCACCGCTCACTGTTTATCCAACCCCCCCTGCAACGCTCACTGTTCATCCCAGAGGCAGCAACGATCGACTTCAGTTAGCAGCAGTAGCAAAGGAATCGCTCCATCGGGTTCAGTTAACAGCCATCGATCGATCGCTCGGGTTCAGTAATGCGTAGCCTGCAGTGCAATCGCTCGGGTTCAGTTAGAGCCCAACGCCTTGCTTGGCTTCAGTTAGAGCCAACGCCTCGCACACACGCGCGTACGTACGAGAGAAACGCACATTGCTCCACCCCGACCTCCCACCGTAACCGGCAACTCCCCAAAATTTTTCTCCCCCTCGCTTCTACCATGGTTTTTTCCATCATGGACGGCCCAAAGAATGTCATGCAGCTGCGTCTCCGGCCTGCCCAGGAAGAAAAGCCCATTTTCTGTCATGATTTTTTGTCATAGAAGTAGGAGCCCACCACATCTATGATGATACCGGGTTTTGTCACAATTATCGTCATAGAAGTGTCATATGTATGACATAATTTTTTTTTGTTCGGCCCAAAATGTCATGGATGTGTCTTTTTTTTGTAGTGAAATATGACATATGGTTGATCTCATGCATAGCATATGACAAGTCAAGCGGATTGTCGAACATGATGTGACCTAGAGAATTGTCACAAGAAATCCTATGTAACATGTCATCACAACTAATAGACTCCACATGAGAATCATCATACTAATCATAAATGGGAAAATCATCGCATGGGGTAATCGCACTATCATGAAGCATGGAAATAGGTGGATCAACATCATGCAAGCAATCAATGTCAAGAATGTCCACTAGTGGGACAAGAGCATCACCTTTGCCTATGTTACCATGTTCATTCCACTCAAGTGGTGTAGGTGAGGTGGCAAAGACCAAATAGCGGTCATCATCTTCATCTTGATGGAACCATGTGGGGGGTGCATCATATTCCACCATGGCCATCGTCTTGTCCATAGGAAGGACGAAGTCGTCGCCGGTCGGCGCATCATCATATATGGGACCTAGCACCAAATGAGAAGACACAATAGAGGTAGAGGTTAAGTTGTTAGAAATCGAAATGGCCTCACATGCCCTATCAACTTCCTCACTCTCTCTATGTGGTGGTGGCTCACTCACTCCCTCAAGGTAGGTGCACGCAATATCACATATGGTGGAGTCACTCATCTCACTCAAGTGGTGGGGGTTGTGGCTCTGCTCACATGGGAATTGTGGCAACTCATCATATATGGGGCTAGTGGTGTAGTCACTCTCATTGTCCATATGGTGGCAAAAGTCACTCAAGTCATCATACATCGCCGTGGTCGAAGGGAAAATCCCATGCTCAACCATCTCGTTGTCGTCGCCGTGGATGAAGGCCAAAGATGGCACATCATCGCTCTCCTCCATGACTGAAGGGAAAATCCCATGCTCGATCATCTCGTCACCGTCGCCGAGGAGGAATGCCGAAGTAGGCATACTCGTCGGAGGTAGGCGAAGATGCCATATGTCCAAAGGCGAAGATGCCTTGATGACACTTGGCAAAGATGCTGAAGTGGTTGTAGTAGTCGTAGCTCCGTCTTGGTGGTGCTTGTCTCGCGGTCTTCTCTTGTGCTCATGAAGTTTGGACGTAGCTTGATGTAGAGCTTTTTGGGACTTGTAGGTGTACGCATCGCGAGCATCTTCATCTTGATGGTGTTGTAGTGCTTGAGCTCGATGACGTTCCGAAGATTGGCCACTTGAGCGTCGCCGCCTTGAAGATGACGAAGGGGAAGAAGACTTGTAATTGGACATCATGTCTTGTACTTGATCCCTTTGTTCGGCCAACTTGGTGTCGAGGTAGTCCCTTATCCTTGCTTCGTTTTGGCGAATGTCGATGGCGAATCGCTCAATGCCTCGCATTGCTCGTTGTAGTCCGAAGATAGACGTTTTGGTGATGTAGTTGTTCGAGTTGTCGTTGTCGTGGAAGACCGGAGATGAAATGCCTGGCCTATCCATCACAAGACTCGGGTAGAGGTGAGTAGGAAATGAGATAAACAATACCAAGTTACCTTTTCCCAAAGTTGAGGATGTATCCTGTTTCACTCAATGTGAGATGAAAGAATAGTGGAATTGGTACCAGACTTGTTCACTCACACCTATCAAAGCTTATAGTGGAGCTCGGTGAGGATAGTGGCAGAAAAATTTGATGTAAATGTTAGCAAGAGTCAATAATGTTGGTAAAGATTCACAAATTCGCAAGTGAAACAAGTAGACCAATAGCAATATGTGGCACACGGAAACACACACACGGATAGATAAATGGGGTCGTGCAACCAAGGAATGAGCAAAAAATGTGGAATCCACGGAAAACGCTTGTGTTGCACAACTCAAGAGAGACGCTAGCACGATTGCTCAATAGGCGGATACGACACTTGTGCACAACCTATAAGATGCAAAATGTATGAGCCTTCGATCCCAAGTATGCTATGTGTATGATGTTCCCGAAGTTCTTCTCAAGATGATCCAAGATGATAGGATATGACAATCTTATGTGCAATGGTATGATGCTATGGCTCTTGCTTACAAGCTCTTTGCTCTCTCTTCCTTTTGCTTAAAAGCTTATTCTTTTTTTGATATGGCCACTTATGCAAAATGCACAAACCAGGATAGCAATTGTGTATATGCGGGAACAATCTTGTGACACAAGGGATGATATCATGATACCAAGATGATACCAATATGATATGGTATGTATGCAATGGGAGGTATGGATCACTAATGTGCACAAGTAACGTTGCCGGTAATACTCAAATGGCTAGTCTCGATAGGCAAGTGACGCAAAATGGGCTAAGGGGTTAACAATGTAATGGCAAGAATGTACAATGATAGGATACCACAATACCAAGGTGATACAGAGGTTACCGTTCTTGCTTACGGTTAGGTTGTCAAAATGGTGAAGTGGTCGATGTCGATGATGACCTTGTGGCGATGATGAGTGGCGGTGTTCTTGATGTAGATACCAAGATGATGTAGATCCGTCCCTAAGTAGCCGAAACACCTTAGGAAATGGTAAAAACCGCAAACTCAAAATCTCCAAAGGAAAATGTCAAATGGTGGTGGCGGAATGCGTTGGTGGTTCCGGAGTTAGCAATGCGAAAGTGGTGGTGGTGGTTGATGATGAAGAAACCGTACCTAAGTAGCCGAAACACCTTAGGAGACTCAAGTCACCACTCAAGCAACCACAAATGCTATATGGATCGAAAATGGGTTAGGTTGCAGAAAGCTATGGTGGTTTTGCGAATGATATGGTGGATGGCCTAGGCAAAGATGCAAAAATGTCAAATTTTTGATGGAGTCAAATGGTGTTGGAACCTATCTAGATGGATGGGGGATGTCAATAGCTACTCAACGAGCTAAATAACATCAAAATCGGACTCGGGGAGCAAAAGTTGTGGCCGAAACGGTTTTTGACGGTGCGCTGATTCTGGGGGGTGCGGGTGCCCGGGGGTGGAAGGTGCGGGCACCCAGGGTGGTCCGAGGCAAACAGCCCGAGGGTGCGGGTGCCTAGGGATCTTCTCCAATGGAGGTCTTGTACTCCAATGGAGTCTTCTCTCTCAAGAGGAATCCCACAAGGGGAGGTACATGAGCTAAGCTCTATGATTTGTGTCTATTCTTAGATATCCTCTAAATGAGCTAGGTGGGGGGTACTTATAGTCTAGGGGCGAAATAAGAGGGGGAGAGGGTTACAAGGCCAAAAGCCCCAACTTGCACGCATGCCTTTGCGGAGTGGTCCGGGCACTCCTTTGCTTCGTGCTTCTCGCCGTCCTTCTTCCTTCTCCTTCTTCCTGGGTCTCCGGTAAACTTGGTGATTCCTCCGTGCTTTCTCGTGATGATCTCCGAAGTACCTACGAATGCATAGCGTGCCCATTTGAGGTAGAGTCGGACTCTCGAATGAATTTGAGTGGAGCTCGAAGAGGAAGGAGTTCACCTCGTTCTCGATGGCGCGTGCGCGAGCTCTTGTCCACGGTCCTCTCCGTCCTTGCAGTGGTGGTGTCGCGTCCATGGTGATGGTCGAGGGGTGCTCCAATTTGTGAAAGATCTTCACTTAGGGTTCCACCCTACAACATCTTGGTATCCTGAGCCATGGTTTCTCACGAAATTGGAGCCCCCCTCTTTGTTTTCCAGCCTAATTTTATGTGTTCTTCCTCAGTTTCGAAATTTCCCCACCAAAAATAGCCTCAATTTTTTTTGTGATTTGTTAGTTTGATGAGGTTTTGTTAGATTTGATCCATGTATTTGCTTGGTTTCAAGTGGATCTAGCTTTCCCCCCATCCATCTCCACCTTTCCCTCCATGAAATCCATCAATTTCTTCCATTTTGTCATGAATTTCCGCCCAAATCCGACACCCCCGGGCACCCGGACCTCAAACCCCGGGCACCCGGACCCCCCCGCCCACCCCCGCTGACCACCCCGGGTGCCCGCACCCAAAACCCCGGGCACCCACACCCCTGGTCTGTTTGCCTCGGACCACCCCGGGTGCCCGCACCTTCCACCCCCGGGCACCCGCACCTCCCCGAATCAGCCCACTTACACTCACCGTTTCGGCCATAACTTTCGCTCCCGGAGTCCGACTTTGACATTCTTTAGCTCGTTGAGTAGCTATTGACATACCCCATCAATCTAGATAGGTTACAACATCATTTTACTCCATCTAAAATTTGGCATTTTGGCATCTTCGCATAGGCCATCCACCATATCATCCGCCAAACCACCATAGCTTTCCGCAACCTAACCCATTTTCGATCCATATAGCATTTGTGGTTGCTTGAGTGGTGACTTGATTCTCCTAAGGTGTTTCAGCTACTTAGGGATGGTTGCTTCATCATCAACCACCACCACCACTTACGCGTTGCTAACTTCGGAACCACCAACGCTTTCCGCTACCACCATTTGACATTTTCCTTGAGATTTTGAGTTCGTGGTTTTTTACCGTTTCCTAAGGTGTTTCGGCTACTTAGGAACGGGTCTACATCATCTTGGTATCTACATCAAGAACACCGCCACTCATCATTTCCACGAGGTCGTCATCGACATCGACCACTTCATCATTTTGACAACCTAACCGTAAGCAAGAATGGTAACCTCCATATCACTTTGGTATCGTGGTATCCCATCTTTGTACATTCTTGCCATTACATTGTTAACCCCTTAGCCCATTTTGCGTCACTTGCCTATTGAGACTAGCCTTTGAGTATTGCCGGCAATGTTACTTGTGCACATTAGTGATCTACACCTTCCATTACATACATACCATATCATATTGGTATCATCATATCATCCCTTGTGTCACAAGATTGTTCCCGCATATACACAATTGCTATCTTGGTTTGTGCATTTCACATAAGTGGACATATAAAAAAAGCTTTTAAGCAAAAGGAAAAGAGAGCAAAGAGCTTGTAAGCAATAGCCATAGCATCATACCGCATAGCACATAAGATTGTCATATCTGATCATCTTGGATCATCTTGAGAAGAACATCGGGAACATCATACATATATAGAATACTTGGGATAGAAGGCTCATACATTTTGCATCTTATAGGTTGTGCACAAGTGTCGTATCCGCCTATTGAGCATTCGTGCTAGTGTCTCTCTTGAGTTGTGCAACACGAGCGTTTTCCGTGGATTCCATATTTTGTGCTCATTCCTTGGTTGCACGACCCCATTTATCTATCCGTGTGTGTGTTTCCGTGTGCCACATATTGCTATTGGTCTACTTGTTTCACTTGCGAATTTGTGAATCTTTTCCAACATTATTGACTCTTGCTAACATTTTGCATCAATTTTTTGTGCCACTATTCTCACCGAGCTCCACTATAAGCTTTACTTGATAGGAGTGAGTGAACAAGTACGGTATCAATTCCACTATTCTTTCATCTCACATTGAGTGAAACGGGATACATCCTCAACTTTGGGAAAAGGTAGCTTGGTATTGTTTATCTCATTTCCTACTCACCTCTACTCGAGTCTTGTGATGGATAGGCAAGGCATTTCATCTCCGATCTTCCACGACAACGACAATGCAAACAACTACATCACCAAAACATCCATCTTCGGACTACAACAAGCAATGTAAGGCATTGAGCGACTCGCCATCGACATTCGCCAAAACGAAACAAGGATAAGGGACTACCTCGACACCAAGTTGGCCGAACAAAGGGATCAAGTACGAGACATGGTGGCCAACTACAAGTCTTCTTCCCCTTCGCCATCTTCAAGGCGGTGACGCTCAAGTGGACAATCTTCGGAACGTCGTCGAGCTCAAGCACTACAACACCATCAAGATGAAGCTGCTCGCGATGCGTACACCTACAAGTCCCAAAAAGCTCTACATCAAGCTATGGCCAGACATCATGAGAACAAGAGAAGACTACAAGACAAGCACCACCAAGACGGAGCTACGACTACTACCACCACTTTGACATCTTCGCCAAGTGTTCTCAAGGCATCTTCACCTTTGGACGTACGGTATCTTCGCCTACTTACGACGAGTACGCCTACATCGGCCTTCATCCATGACGAGAGTGATGTTGTGCCATCTTCGGCCTTCATCCACGACGAGAGTGATGATGTGCCATCTACGGCCTTCATCCACGGCAACAACTACGAGATGGTTGAGCATGGGATTTTCCGTTCGACCACGGTGACGTATGATGACTTGAGTGACTTGTGCCACCATATTGAGAGTGAGAGTGACTTCACCACTAGCCCCATATATGATGAGTTACCACAATTCCCATGTGCGGAGAGCCACAACCCCCACCACTTGAGTGAGATGAGTGACTCCACCATATGTGACATTGCGTGCACCTACCTTGAGGGAGTGAGTGAGCCACCACCACATAGAGAGAGTGAGGAAGTTTTTAGGGCACGTGAGGTCATTTGCATTGCTAACAACTTGACCTCTACCTCTATTGTGTCTTCTCATTTGGTGCTAGGTCCCATATATGATGATGCGCCGATCCGTGACGACTTCGTCCGTCCTATGGACAAGACGATGGCCATGGTGGAATATGATGCACCCCCTACATGGTTCCATCAAGATGAAGATGATGACCACCATTTGGTATTTGCCACCTCACCTACACCACTTGAGTGGAATGAACAAGGTAACATAGGTGAAGGTGATGCTCTTGTCCCACTAGTGGACATTCTTGACATTGATTGCTTGCATGATGTTGATCCACCTATTTCCATGCTTCATGCTAGTGCGATTTCCCCATGCGATGATTTGCCCATTTATGATGATTCTCATGTGGAGTCTATTAGTTGTGATGCCATGTTACATAGGATTTCTTGTGACAATTCTCTAGGTCACATCATGTTTGATAATCCGCTTGACTTGTCATATGCTATGCATGAGATCAATCATATGTCTTATTTGCAATCTCTTCATAGTGACTATGAATTAAAATAAACCCAATTTGCACTTTTAGCATAGATGACAAGCCCATGGTTATTGGCATTTGTTTTTCTTGTGATGATATTGATATGCTTCATTTGCATCATTTATCTCATATGCCATGCCATGACCACCTAGCTTCGGATATGCATTGTTTTGGATGTTGTCCATATTCTCAATGTGATGTTTCCACTATTGCTCATGAGGAGACCCCCATAGTTTCCTCATACATTTTAGGAGATTTTGATTCATCCTATCCATTGCATGATCCCACTACTTGTGTGCACCATATGCTTCCCATGAATAAACATGCTATTGATGTGCCATATACTTCTATGCTAAATTTGCATCCCCATCGTGTCATACACAATAAATATTCTTTCATGATGGATGACATGTTCTTATACCATGCATCAAATTTCTTTGAGCGATGCTTATCTTATACTAACTCACACATGCACATACACATCCTGATGGATAATGTGTACATTTACCACGAACACAATTTCTTTGGTTTGTGTCTCTTTTGTGTAGGTACCCATGAATACTTGTCAACCTCGTAATCCCATGAGTTGAAAAAACGAGCTCTCGAGAGCAATGATGACTTGGGATTCCATGGAGTGTCTTTCCCACCGCTCTCTTCGCGCAAGGACTTCGTGCATTTCTTCTACATGGCTCTCACTTGGTTATGGGTTATTTACCACTTCTCACTTTATGCCCATATTTCCATGTTCACTTTGCATGATATGCTCATTACTATGCCTTTGCCATGCATTTGTGACCCATGCTTTGCATTACACATGATGATTGCTCCTACTATGGGTATGTATATGTCCAAACATGGTGGAGATGTTGCTTGTTCTTGCCTTGTTTCCTTTGTGATCCATTCCTATGATGATATCTTGCTTTGCAATCGTGCTTGTGATATGCCTTGTGCATTGCCTATGCCTACTATTTACTCACATGACATGATTGCCATGATTTCCTCTAGTGTGTTGCATCTTCGCTCCACTAGTTTGCATGACTTGATTTTTATGCTTTCTCATGTTGCATCCACTTCTTGGATTACTTGCTCCTATCACATGTTTGGTTGCAACAATGTCATTCCTTCACATATGCCATGTCCCATTGATTGCTACGTGCTTGCCTTCATTGCCTCACACATGATGAACAATTTCTCTTTCTATTGTGTTGAGTGCCACACGTTTTTCACTACACCCTATGCACATTATGCTTGGATTGTCTTGCACTTGCATGTGTTTCGTCATATCATCTTCTTGGGTGTTGTGAATGACTTTTATGCCTACCATAGACCGTTCATTGATAGTCTTATGCATGCTTGCTATGACATTAAGGTAGATGCTTGTTCACTTGTCCCACATATTAGCACCTTTACCTCACCCTTGCATGATTGTTTCCATGATGCTTCTCCATGTGCTCAATTTATATGCTTACATGCCATGCCACAATCCCTTGTCACACCATATGCTATACTTGATGACGACACTTGTTTGGTTACTCACCTCTTGAATGCTTGGTTTTGCTCTAATGCTAACCGCATTTGTTTTTCCAAGTGTTTGTTCTACTCATTCCTTTTCAAGGAATCACAAGACGGTGCAACATTGGAGAGTGACCATTTCGAGCTTCCACATGACAAGTGCTTGGTGGTTTTCCACTTCTACATGGCAACGCCGTCTCCTTCCCATGGTGATTAAGATCACAATCCGTGGATGGATCTCTCCCAAGGGGGGGGGGAGATGATGCAGAGCATCCCTCGACCATCACCATGGACGTCTCAGCACCACCGCAAGGACGGAGAGGACCCTTGACAAGAGCTCGCGCACGCACCATCGAGAACGAGGCCAATTCTTTCCTCTTCGAGTTTCGTTCGGAATCACATATGAATCAGGTTCTACCTCAAATGGTTTCGTTGTGCCTTCTTAGGTACCAAGGACTTGACCACAAAGAAGGTATGAGGGAGACTCGTGCACACATCGAGTAAGGAGAAGGAGGGAAGCATCGAGATGTGCGGGAAGACGGAGTTCCGGACACGAAGCCACGAAAGGGGCCAAGTCCTCCTGGACACCCCGGGTGCCCGGCCGTTACAGCCCCGGGTGCCCGACCATCGCCACCTGGGCGTCACCCCGGCCCACCCCGGGTGCCCGGGCCTCCTCCCAGCCGCCAGCCGCCACACTCCGGGTGCCCGGCCCCTTGGCCCCGGGTGCCCGGGCCCCCCTCTCTAGCCGCTGGCTGCCGCCCTAGGTGCCCGGGCCATCAACCCCCGGGTGCCCGGCCTCCCTTCAACCGGCCCTCGGCCCGGACCGGGTGCCCGGCCCTCTTCGTCCCGGGTGTCACGAATTGGAGGAGGAATCCCCAAGAACAAGATGAACATAATAGAGAAAACAAGAGGAACACTCAAGAACAAGTCCAATCACACATCCACTAGACAAACAAACACACAAGATCCACAAGGTACATGAACAATCAAAGGGAAACAAGATACATGGTAGAGTTCATCCCAAATCCTATGAAGGAGATGAGGGCTTGATGATCTAGGTAGATCCTTCCCTCAAGGGGGGCTTGAATCCCTAGGGATCTTCTCCAATGGAGGTCTTGTACTCCAATGGAGTCTTCTCTCTCAAGAGGAATCCCACAAGGGGAGGTACATGAGCTAAGCTCTATGATTTGTGTCTATTCTTAGATATCCTCCAAATGAGCTAGGGAAGGGGTATATATAGCCTAGGGACCAAATAAGAGGAGGAGGGGGGATACATGGGTAAAAACCCAAAAAGGCACGCATGCCCTCGGAGTGGTGCGGGCACCCGGGGGTGTGAGGCCCGGGCACCCGGGGTGGACAGAGGCTGGCGCATAGGGGGGCCCGGGCACCCGGGACAAAGAGGGCCGGGCACCCAGTCCGGGCCAAGGGCCGACTGGAGGGAGGCCGGGCACCCGGGGGTTGATGCCCCGGGCACCCGGGGCGGCGGCCAGCGGCTGGAGAGGGGGGGCCGGGCACCTGGGGCCAAGGGGCCGGGCACCCGGAGTGCGGCGGCTGGCGGCTGGGAGGAGGCTCGCGCACCCGGGGCCAAAGGACCGGGCACCCGGGGTGGGCCGGGGTGACGCCCAGGTGGCGATGGCCGGGCACCCAAGGCTGTAACAACTAGGCACCCGGGTGTCCAGGAGGACTTGGCCCCTTCCGTGGCTTCGTGTCTGGAACTCCGTCTTCCCGCATGTCTTGATGCTTCCCTCCTTCTCCTTCCTTGATGTGTGCATGAGTCTCCCTCCTAGCTTCTTCGTGGTCAAGTCCTTGGTACCTAAGAAGGCACAACGAAACCATTTGAGGTAGAACCCGATTCATATGTGATTCCGAACGAAACTCGAAGAGGAAAGAATTGGCCTTGTTCTTGATGGTGCATGCGCGAGCTCTTGTAAGGGTCCTCTTCGTCCTTGCGGTGGTGCCGAGACGTCCATGGTGATGGTAGAGGGATGCTCCGCATCATTCCAAGATGTTGTAGGGTCAAACCCTAGGTGGGATCTTTTCACACTTGGAGGGGGGAAAAGGAGGAAAAACTCAAGAACACCAAGAACAAAACTCTCAAACAAACCCAAATATCACATCCACTAGGGTAGCATACATGAGATCCACAAGATTACAAGATCAATCCAAGGATAATAGCACTAGGTAAGTTCTTCCCACTAGGTGAGGTCTTGATGATGATCTTCTCCAAGAGGGGGCCTTGACAATCCAAAGGATTCTTCCCTAGGTGGGGGCTTGATCTCCAAAGAGGAGGGGATACAAGGAGCAAAGCTCACAATGTTTAATCTAATACTTTGCTAACCCTACAAATGACCTAGGAGGTGTCCTTATATAGTCTAGGGGCGAAACAAGTCAAGAAGATAGGGGTACAAAGCCCAAAAGGCCAAAAACGTGCGACTGGACGAAGGGGGCCGGGCACCCGGGCAACTTGGGTCGGGCACCCGGACTGCTCAAGGGCCGGCTGGCGGGTGGCCGGGCACCCGGGGGCCCAAGTCCCGGGCACCCGGGGTGGCGCTGGAGGTGGCCTGGTGGGGTGGCCGGGCACCCGGGGTAGCGCCCAGCGGCTGGGGGAGCGGGGGCCGGGCACCCGGCCAGCCAAGGCCCGGGCACCCGGGGGCGCGGCTGTAGGCTGGCAGGAGCCCGGGCACCCGGGGGCGCGGCTATAGGCTGGCAGGAGCCCGGGCACCCGGGGCGTCCATGGGTTTTTGCCCCTTCTCCTCCTTCTTCACTCTTCTCCTTCCTTCTCTTGCACCAAGGAGGCTTGCAGCTCCGTCTTCTACTTCTCACGATCAACTTCCTCGTACCTAAGAGTGAGCAATGTTTCCATTTGAGGTAGAATCCAATCCTCACACGAATCCAAACGAGACTTGAATAGGAAAGTGTTCACCTTGTTCCCGATGGCGCGTGCACGTGCTCGTGTCATTGGTCTACTTGGTGCTTGCGGTGGTGATGGAGTGTCGGTGCGAGTAGTCGAGGGATGCTCCGCATCACATCTCCTCCTCATAGTCGAGCTCCGAGTTGGAGTCATTGCCGGAGCTGCTCATCGTGGTGGATGGGATATGAAAGGGAGAGGCAAAGGAGTGGACGGAGCAAGAGAGAGGGACAAAGTGAGCTAGTGTTTGAGCTCGCCACCTAGATTGGGTTTTTTTGTGGGGTCGGTGGTGGGTCGGTCCTGTCAAGCGGACGCGCCCAGGCCGCCCCGTATCCACCCTATATTTTGGGCTCAATATGAGGGATGTCGGTCAGACCGGGCGTTTGTACGCGGTTTAAGAGGTCCGGTTGGGTCGATTTTTTTCACCGGTTAGTGATCGGACGGCCTGCCCGGGCGTTTGAGACGGGTATGGGAGGCCCGACTGTAGATGCTTTTAGAGCATCTATAGATGGGCTTGCCAAATCCGGCACCCTATACGCTCACGGATGTGCCCGCGGACAGTGATCGGGCGTATCTCATATCTGACACTTATATCCATACAAAATCATGCAACATAGTACGTAGGTCACCAGACGGGCAGTCGATAGAAAACAGACTCTAAACCAATAGCAAACAGGCATAAAATTCACACAGAACATCACCAAAAGATCAGTCATAGTTCACACGGTTCATATTCTCCTACAAATGCTAACTAGATACTAGGAGGTAGATACTATGAGCTAGATATGGGTGGGTTGAGCTTCACCACTTCCTCACTGGCCCTTTGCCCTTCTGGTCGTCGGCGTTGTTGTAGGCGTTCGCGGTAGGAGGTGGGTTGATGTCGAAGCTGTCGGAGTCGGGACCGTCAGAGGCGGGGGAATCGGAGATTATGATGTAGCCCTTCAAGCACCAAACGATGCGGTCCTGCTTGTGCTTGAGCTTGGCCACCCTCGCCGCCTCCGCAGCCGCCTCCCGCTCGGACTGCTTAATGTCGAGCCGGAGCTGCTTGGCGTTGATCCTTCGGAGCCACTGGGCGTTCGTCTGCACCGTGGTAAGTGACCGACAGTACATCCATTGGAGGAGACACTCCTCCTTGTCAGGCACCGGCATCACGCGGCAGCGGCGGGTGGATTGCTCAGTCACATCAGATGTGGCTCTCATCTTCCTTGCCCTCTGCCTCTTGTGTTGGACGACGCGTGCCTTCGATTCCGGAGTCCGCATTCACGGCGCTGGCGGAGTGGACACTAGAACTCACCCCTGCTTGCACGGAGCAGTGGCTGGAGTTGGAGGAAACTGTCGGGCGGGTGGCGCCGATTGGGTTGCCCTTGCAGATCCGTGCAGGGCGGGAAGGGCCGTCATCAGTGCTGTGGCCACGGGCGACAAACGACATCGTACCTGAATCGGAGCTGCCGCCCGTATCGACCCACGAACACTTCAGCATGATACAAAGTGCCAGCTCGTCCTCGTCTCCAATGCTGCTGTCAGAGTGGCTGCCAGCACTGGACATGGTCGCCATCGCTCGGGATTGGACGGGTTGGAGAAAAGGGAGCGGAGTGAAGTGAGCCTAGGGTTTGATCCGGAGTGGGATTTCGTTGGGTCGGGTGGGACAGAGGTGGGCCAGGAGGACATGGCGGACGCACCCGAGTCACCTCATATCCGCCCTAGATTTGGGTTGGATATGAGAAGTGTCGATCAACCTGGGTGTTTGAGCCCGCTTGGGTTGCATTTTCGTGACCGGTCAGTGAACGGACCGTCTGCCTAGGTGTTTGAGGCAGGTTTGGGGCGTCTGGTTGGAGATGCTCTTAGGAGGACAATGTATCCACAATCCACCAGAGTTCAAGTCCTAGACTTGACATTGATTCTCGCATTATTCCTGACGATGTGCATTCAGTAGGAGGACATCGACTACGAAGGTGTTTTCAGTGGGAGGAGATGTTTTCGTCTACTATAAAGACGTCTGTGGTGACTTTATCAATCTCAAGATGATGTGCCATCTCAATCTCTCAGAGGTGCTCATAGCATTAGGGTGTGTGTGCGTTCGTTTGTATGGATGAGTATATATGCGTATGTGTGAGCATCTGCGTCTATATTGTATTATAAATAACTGATTTTTACATGCCCAAAAACGGTGCTCCAATGACCACGTAGATGAAAGAAAAACTCCATATTTGCTCTAGATGTAAAATAAGGCAATTGTTGATGCAAATTTATCATTTATGCCTCTCGAGTAAAACCCGAGCAGTCGTGCGCACATCCAAACTACCGCACAAAACTCCCTCGCGCCTGACCACCCCTGGTCATCGCCGATTCCCACGAACGCCTCCTCCGACCCCGCGTCCGTCAACGCCACTCCGGCAATGGCTACCTCTGCGTCTGTCGTCCGTATACCTGGCTATGGGCAGCCCAGCCCCAATGGCCCGGCCCGAAAAAGCCCGACCCAACGTTGCACCCAGGCTGGCCCCGTGCCCGCTGTTTTTGTGATTTATTGAAGGGGCCTGGCCCGAGGCCCGGTGGGATTTTACACGTGTGGGACGGGCTTGAGCCTGATTTCCTAGGCCCAACACCCGGGCCAGGCCGGGCTCAGGCCTGGTGTCGGTGTCAAAACCAGCGGATCTCGGGTAGGGGGTCCTGAACTGTGCGTCTAAGGTTGATGGTAACAAAAGGAGGGGGACATGATGTTTACCCAGGTTCGAGCCCTCTCTATGGAGGTAATACCCTACTTCCTACTTGATTGATCTTGATGAATATGAGTATTACAAGAGTTGATCTACCACGAGATCATAATGGCTAAAACCCTAAAAGTCTATCCTGTATGATTATGATTGCCTCTATGGACTAAGCCCTTCGATTTATATAGACACCAGAGGGGACTAGGGTTTTACAAAGTCGGTTACAAAGAAAGGAATCTTCATATTCGGGCGCTAAGCTTGCCTTCCAAGCCAAGGAGAGTCCCATCCGGACACAGGTGTTAGTCTTCGGTCTTGTATCTTCACAGCCCATCAGTCTAGCCCACGTAACATAGGCCGGCCGTTCGAGGACCCCTTAATCCAGGACTCCTTCAGTATCCCCTGAACCATGCTTCAATGACGAGGTGCCCGGCTTGCAAATTGTCTTCGGCATTGCAAGGCGGGTTCCTTCTCCGAATACTCCAAAATAGTCTTTAAACACAAGAATCGTGTCCGGTTTAGCAAAACAAATTCCACACACAATCATAGAGAGTATAATATTTCATGAGTCCAATCCGCTGACAACTTTTTGTAGCGTGACATCATGTCACCGCCCGGCCATTATTTCGAACCGTTTTTTAGCCTGCCGCTCCATATTTCGAGATGCGGTTTCATTGGCACATCTTGTCAAAGCAAAGATCATGCCCCTTATTGCGGGTTTCTCATCAACACGGGCGTGGGTAACCCAACCATTCTGTTGGCATGATTCCTTGGGAATAGGCAGGTTTTAAGGCCTAGGAGGGGGCGTTTGATATCCATCGCCTTTATAAAGGGGCCAAGACCCGTCTTTTCTCCTTTACGCCAACCCTTTTCTCAACGTCTCCCACCTCGAGTTCCAACACCCAAGGTTCAATTTAATCGCTTTGCGCTTCCCAGTCATGTCTGGACCTAGCCCTCAATGCCGGTGGGTGGCTTCCTCTGTCACAGAGGAGGATATCGCGAAGCTCCGGGAGGCAAGATACCTGACCGCGGAAATCCTCCACAGGCTTCCTGCTCAAGGGCAGGTTATTCCTACTCCCAGATCTGGCGAGAGGGTCGTATTCATCTCCCACTCCCTCTGAGGGCTACGATTCGCTCTTCATCCCTTCGTTCGAGGGCTCATGTTCTATTACGGGCTAGATTTTCATGATCTAGCTCCGGACACCTTTCTTCATGTCTCGGCATTCGTTATCATGTGCGAGGCCTTCCTCCGTATTCCCCCACACTTCGGCTTGTGGCTCAAGACCTTTAATGTGAAGCCGAAGGTAGTCGACGGGAAACAAGCGGAGTGCGGTGGTGCCGCAGTAAGCAAACTCGCCAGTACTCCTTGGCCAAAAGGCTCCTTCATAGAAACTTCCGACCTATGGCAGTGGGAGTGGTTTTACATCACTAAACCCCGTGGTACCAAGTGGGCAGCTACACCTGTGTTCCGGTCTGGCCCTGCATTATAGCTTGCATCATGGATTAATAAGGGGTTGGACTGGGGATCAATTGATGAAGTGCAGACGCTGCAAAGCCGCATTCAGAGCCTCATTGAAAAGGACACCAGTCTTATCAATGCAATCCAAGTAATGCTAGTCCGTCGGGTCCTACCGTGCCAGCGACGACCTCTCCGCATGTGGGAGTTCAACCTGGAAGGACCATGAACCCTTCAGCACTTCTCCGGTACGACGCTCAGAGGAATGTGGAAATTATTCTTCGGGGCACGAAAACTGTGGCCGGATACTACAGAGGACATCGGCCTTGACTGCAACCATCCGGATACCTTGGTAAGCACTCGATTCCTGAACACAGCTTAGTTAAATTTCTCATAACAATATACTGAGAAAACCATACTCGGCCAAGGCTGGATAAAGAAGGCGGAGAGAATTAGGTGTTCGGCCCCTCTTCCCGAAGACTCAGCTGATCCGGTGTCAACAAGGATGCTGGTTCCGGCACCATATCAAGTGCCGGCGAAGGAAGACAAGGAGGAGAACAAGAAGGCCTGGGGTGGCCCCCATTCTAGAGGTACACCAAACACCTCATCCGGGGAGATTGGAACTCCCTCTTCCGAAGAGGAAAGGGAAGGAGAAACTGACATCCCTTCTCCCCATGGGAAGAAGAGGACCGCCTCCGAAGACTTGAAGATAAAGGCTTCTAAGCGAGGGAAGATATCCCTGTTAGGGGGTTCTGGTTCGGGAGGCGACATTGTCACACAGTTCTTCCGTAAGGACAAGCCCTTATCTGGATCATAAGTGAACAAGGGTGTTTTAAACATATCCCGTTCTTTCCTGGTTGCAAGGGTAATGTTTAAAATATATGTTTGCAGTCCGGCATGCAGCCTTCCTCAACAGTCCTCCTCCTCGGGGGATCTTCTTTCGGAGATGATGGAGAGCGAGACGCCTCCACAGATCTCCCCACCCAATAGGGCAGGCGACCCCGAGGTGTCATCCCGGAGGATCTCTCCCGATCAACAAGCGGTGCGAGGGACAATGAAGACCAGGCCCGAAGGTGACAGTTCAGCCGTCCAGGGTCCGGGGTGTGTGGCCCCTACGGGGACCAACAATAAAGGCCCCGGACTATTCGATTTACAGCCAGAGATGACCCTAAGGTCGAGTAAACATATTCCTTTGAAGGGAGTCCGTACCCCTTTAGCTGCTTCCAGGGATCCGGAGGCGCCGGGTACATTGATGGACATATTGCGACACGCACCCGTCTCAGAGGAACATCGTACCTTGATGGGTATGGTGGTTGATAGGGTTCTGTCCGCGAAAAGCGGATAGAATGAAGCCTTTACGGGCCTGCTAAGAGGCTTCGATGTACGTAATGTAATATTTTCAATTGTGCTATAAACGCAAAATGCACCTGTGTATAGATAGTAGCCCCTGAGACTCTGGTTGGCGTCCAAAGGGAGGTGATCAGAGGATCAAGAAAGATATGGCCAGGAAATAATCTGACTAATTGGAACACAGGCTATTACATCCCTAGTGTCTGCCCAAGCTACAGAGGTTGTAGATCTGAGCAGAAACTCGATGTGGCGGATGATGACATCACACTTATTAATAGGCAGCTCGACGAGGCGTAAGGTATGTTTTTGGGGCAGTCAGTATATGCAAGTACTATAATATGAACATGATGGTGAGAATTGTATACTGAGATATGCATAACTGTAGATAGTGCCGCCGTAGTTGAGACCCTTCGGGCTGAGCTTGCCCGGGCCAAGGAGCAATCCAGGATGAGCAATGCGGCTGTCAAAAAGGCAGCTGCTGAATTAAAGGCCAAACAGGCTGCTCGATGCCAGTGCGAGGAGAGAATATCTACTATGGCGCTTGAGCTAAAGGATGCCACTAGCCAATGTGAATTTCTCGAGAAAGATAACAAAACCAGAGCAGCCGATCTTGACAAGGCCTTACAAGAGGCGAGGGAAGCATGGTCAGAGTCTAGAGCGGCTCGGGAGGAGATCCGACAAGCTGGAGAGATCGCGGCTGGTAATCCCTTCTTATTACAAACTAAATTTGGCGATCTAAAGTATGCCCCGCTTAATCAAATGTGGAGTTCTCCAGACACATTTTTGGGCTTGCCGAAGAGTGTCCCTGATGCGACGCAGTTTTTCCAAGCGCAAGAAGGACATGCGACAAAAAAGCTTTTCTGGTCGCAATTCACCATGCCAAAGCGTCCGCTGTTGCTGAACGAACAGATGTCCAAGTGGGCCGAGCTCCACAAGATATCTAGATCTGCCATGAAGGACGTCGTTGTCCGACTGTGGCCGACTGAGCCAATTCCGAATAGTTATTTTGGTTTGGTGCAACGACTTGTTGATGCGGCGCCGCGTATCGACGATGTTAAGCGGTCAACGTGCATAGAAGGTGCACAGATGTCCCTTGCCCGCGTCAAGACGTACTGGGCAAAGATGAATGCCACCGATATTGCAACGAAAAGTCCACCCAAGGGCAAGGACCATCACACGCGAGAAGATTATTTTGAGGATGTCCTAGATTGTTCCCGCTTGATAGAGGGTCAGTGCTCGAAAGATATTATGTTTGAGTGAAGTGTATCGAAATTGTAGAAACAATATTATGATATATTAGGGCTATGTTTTTTATACTTTGCCTAAAAAGTTTTTGGTGCCTCCTGTGCGGCCATTTTTTGTATAATCTGAAAGTTTATCAGTCGTCGGCTTCGGCCCCCTCGCATATAACGCGGGGGTGTTCGGAAAAGAACTTGATCACTCTTGACCCAATATCTTGGTCCATTAAGGAGGTGTCAATGCTTATGCCGGACTGTTGGACTATGAAGATACAAGCTTGAAGACTTCGTCCCATGTCTGGTGGGACTCTCCTTTGCGTGGAAGGCAAGCTTGGCAATTTGGATATGTAGATTCCCTTCTCTGTAACCGACTCTGTGTAACCCTAGCCCCCCTCCGGTGTCTATATAAACCGGAGGGTTTAGTCCGTAGGACAACAACAATCATAATCATAGGCTAGCTTCTAGGGTTTAGCCTCTATGATCTCGTGGTAGATCAACTCTTGTAATACTCATATCATCAAGATCAATCAAGCAGGAAGTAGGGTATTACCTCCATAGAGAGGGCCCGAACCTGGGTAAACATTGTGTCCCCCGCCTCCTGTTACCATTAGCCTTAGACGCACAGTTCGGGACCACCTACCCGAGATCCGTCGGTTTTGACACCGACATTGGTGCTTTCATTGAGAGTTCCACTGTGTCGTCACCATAAGGCTAGATGGCCCCTTCGATCATCTACAACGATGCGGTCCAGGGTGAGGTTTCCCTCCCCGGACAGATCTTCGTATTCGGCGGCTTCGCACTGCGGGCCAACTCGCTTGGCTATTTGGAGCAGATCGATAGCTACGCCCCTTGCCATCAGGTCAGGCTTGGAAGCCTGAATTACACTGCCGACATCTGCGGAGACTTGATCTTCGATGGATTCGAGCCCATGACAGGTGCACCCTATAGTCGCGACGAGCATGACATAGATCTGCCGTCGGACGGTGTTCAGGAGGTCACACCTGCAGCTACCTTGGCTTTAAATCCAGCGTAGATCGTGCCATCCGAAGACGGGAGGATGGACCCCGTCACGGAGGCCGCACACTCAGCGGCGATAGAGCTGAACACAAGTTTCACTTCTGTGTCATCCGATCCTCGGACTCGTCTCCGGCCATAGGCTCCGAACCGCGTGCATCCGTGCCCATCGGATCTAACTGGGCACCGATCGTGGAGTTTAGCTTCGTGGATATCTATTAGTACTCGCCCTTGGGCGACGTGCTAAACTCATTAAAATCTCTCTCCCTGTCAGGAGATTCTTGGTCGAACTATGTCCGGCTTGAGTGGGAAGCGGACGACGAAGGAATTCGTTACCCACCCACCACCCACTTAATAGCCACTGTCGACGACTTAACCGACATGCTTGATTTCGACTCCGAGGACATCAACGGTATGGACGACGATGCCGGAGAAGAACGGGAACCACCGCCCCCAGGGAGCTGGACAACCACCTCATATATGACATATATATGGTGGACACACCCAAAGAAAGCAATGGCGAGGATCAAAAGGATGCAATGGAGGATAATCCTCTTGAAAAGCAAACAAAGCGCCGACGTCAGCGATGCCGCTCTAAGCCCTACCATAGAAAAAATAACGATACCGACACAAGAAAGAATAACACCTCGGACAATGCTAAAGATAACGACAATCCCGCAGACCTAGCGGTGGAGCAGGGGGACGGCAAGCACAGTCCGGGGCCACTGTCCGATCACAACGATGCCGAAGACAAAACTTATAAACCTGTCTCCGGAGAGGAGAACAGTGCGGATGATGATGCACACATCATCCTGGAAAAGAACTTGGAACAAGAGCACCTCCACAAAAGGCTTATCGCCATCGCGAGGAGCTTGAAGAAGAAGAAGCAACGGCTTAAAGCCACGCAGGATACGCTCAACCACAGATGGAACAAAGTGCTCGACACTGTTGAAATATACGGCGGTGATCGCCACACAAAGAGCTACCCAAAATGCAAGCTGCTACCCGAATTCGACGACGAGGCTATCGCGCCTATTCCAGGAAAACCAATATGGCCGATCTGCCGGACAGACCACCCCGTGGCCGAGACAGAGCGGCTAATGACGCCGCACACAAGTCAGCACACGACCTACGTGAGCACCTGGACAAAAGAGCTGGTATGGCCATGTCCATCTATGGATCTAGGAAACGTGTTCCTACGCAGGATCACAGCCACCAAACCGACTATACTGATCGACTACCATCTCGGAATCAACACCGAACACTATAGCCGTCGGACCCACGCCACGACACAGCCAAGTACAGGGGTGCCACACACCCCCTGTGCTTCACCGATGAGGTGTTGGATCATGAATTTCCAGAGGGGTTTAAACCCGTAAAACTTGAGGCATACGATAGAACGACAGACCCTGCAGTCTGGATTGAGGACTTTATTCTTCAAATTCGTATGGCTCACGGAGACGATCTCCACGCCATCAAATACCTGTCCCTCAAGTTAAAAGGACCAGCTCGGCACTGGCTGAAAAGCCTCCCCAAAAATTCAATTGGAAGTTGGGAGGAACTCAAGGACGCTTTCAGGGCTAATTTTCAAGGGACCTATGTCCGACCTCCGGATGCAGACGATTTAAGTCACATAATCCAACAATCTGGAGAGTTAGCCCGTAAGCTTTGGAACAGATTTCTCACCAAGAAGAACCAAATCGTCGACTGTCCGGATGCTGAAGCCCTAGCTTCCTTCAAACACAGTGTCTGGGACAAATGGCTTGCCAGACACCTCGGCCAGGAAAATCCAAGGACAATGGCAGCCCTAGCAACTCTTATGACCCGCTTTTGCGTAGGCGAGGACAGTTGGTTGGCCCACAGCGGCACCAACGACCTAGGCACATCCGAAATCAAGGATGGCAATGGAAAGCCGCAATGCAATAAAAACAAGCATCGGAATAATGAAGACAACCCAGATAACACAGTGGTAAACACCGGATTCAGGGGCTCTAGACCCAGTCAACGGAAAAAGCCATTTAAAGGCAGCAGAGATGGACCGTCCAGCCTAAATAAAATTCTAGACAGGTCCTGTCAGATTCATGGCACCCCCGAGAAACCTGCAAATCACAAGAACAGAGAATGCTGGGTCTCCAAGCAGGCCGACAAGCTAAACGCCGAACACAAGGGGAGGGAGCCGCCAAGTGAAGACGAGGACGAACCTCGCCAACCGAACACTGGGGGACAAAAAAGTTCCACCGGAGGTCAAAACAGCGAACATGATTTATGCCACCCACATACCAAAGAGGAAGTGCAAACGCGCACTCCGAGACGTATACGCTGTAGAACCAGTCGCCCCCAAATTCGACCCATAGTCGGCCTGCCCGATCACTTTCGATCCAAGGATCATCCGACTAGTATCCGACATGGAGGTTTGGCCGTCTTGGTGCTCGGCCCAATAATTGATGGATACCATCTCATCCGAGTCCTCATGGACGATGGCAATAGTGTTAATTTGATATATCAGGACACTGTCCGCAAGATGGGGATAGACCCATCAAGAATCAACCAAAGCAATACTACCTTTAAAGGAGTAATACCAGGCGTAGAGGCCCGCTGCATAGGCTCTTCGACATTAGAGGTTGTATTCGATTCTCCCGACAACTTTCAAAGTGAAGAACTAATCTTTGTCATCGCTCCATTCCGAAGCAGTTATCATGCACTACTCGGAAGAACAGCCTTCGCTCGTTTCAATGCAGTACCGCATTACGCTTATCTCAAACTTAAGATGCCCGGTCCATGTGGCGTCATCACAAATAGCGGAAACACATAGTGTTCTCTTCGTGCAGAAGCTTAAGTGGCGGCTCTAGCAGCCGAAACACTGAACGACCCCTCCAACCCGAGTAGCTCATCGGTCTTCGAGACCACGGACACGGCTAGACGTGTTCGGCGCACACCTAGTTGTAGCAGCCCAGATAAACCTGAGCTTGATTAATGGCTATGCCCCCATATGTGGTGCTAGGGGCTGCCCGCATGTAAAAGACCCATAGTTCGGCCCGACCGCATTTACACTCAAGAGATCGAATTTTCACGGTTCATTAAGATTGATCGACTTTACGCATGGTAACAACAGATTTCTTTCACCTGGGTTTTTTCTTTCTTTTTACAGATAACCATTGTGTTATACCCTTCCAGGATACGGCACAACGGAGGCAAAGGTGCAGACGTGCAGCAGGGCCCCGTTCAAAGGTTTCTTTTTAGATTAAGACCCTGTGTAAACCTTTTTTATTGTCTCTTGTTGGCCCACACCCTCCTGGTACTTAAAATGACCAAGAGGTATACTGGTGCTATTGGCAAGCTTATGATTTGCCAATCTAAAATAGATGTTACAAGGGCAGCAACCAATGTGTTTTTGGGATCCATGCTCTCACCACAACCGCTCTTTCGTCACGCCGGATTAACGCACGTACCTAGAAATTCAGGGCTCATTATCGATGGCGGTACTCAGCCCAGTATATGTTGTAAAGTCCGAATACCTTCGGGAGTGTTCGGCGTCGCGAGTTTGGCCTTATATGCATCAGCTCCGAATCATGTCTTTGGTCAATAGTTGAGTTTGCCTGGCTCCCGTGTTTTGCTACCTTATGTTCCGCTCTATCGGCTAAGGTGGCACCGGGAGAACTACTGCGATTGTGCCCTGGCTCATCCGGATGAGCACCTCAGTAGAGAAAGCCAAAAACTGACTGTCATGATAAAGCGAGAGACTGGTCAACCACTCGATGACTCAACGGAATCTTCGTGATTCCTCTGCATTAACGAAGGACCGGTTTCCCGGTCAAGTATGTACACGCACTGTATTCGGATGAACGCGGACATACCAGGGGCTATATAGTAGCCCCACCGTCAAACTCCTATGGCTAAGTGAAAGTGTTAAAGCTATATAGTCCGATTGCCTCGTTCGCCACGCTACCACCTCCTTAACGGACCAAGACGTTGGATCAAGTGTGATTACGCGCTTTGCGAACACCCCCACATTATATGCGAGGGGGCTGAAGCCGACAACTACAAACTTTCAGGTTATATACATATATACATAAGCGGCTGCACAAGAGGCACTACAATACTTTACAGGCAAAAGTATAAATATAGCCTTTATTATCAAAAGCATTGTTTTTACAATCAAGGTACATGTCACTCGAACATGGTATTCTTTGAGCACTGAGCCTCTATTAAACGGGCACCTTCTAAGACTTCTTTAAAATAGTGCTCGGGCGAGTCCTGGCCCCCGGGCGGACCCCTGATTGCAATATCGGTGGCCTCCATATTCACCCAATATGTCTTAACACGGGCAAGGGCCATCCGCGCACCCTCTATACACGCCGACCTCTTGATACCATTGATATGTGGCACAACACGAATAAATCATTGCACCAAACCAAAATAACTATCCGGACCTGGTTCCTTCGGCCACAGGTGATCCATGACGGCCTTCATGGCAAGCCCGGATAACCTATGGAGCTCGGCCCATTCGGCCATTTGCTCATTCAACAGCAGCGGACGCCTTGGAGTACTGAACTGCGACCAGAAAAATCTTTCCACCTCATGATCTTCTCGATCTTTGAAATACTGTGTCGCATCAGTAGCACTCTTTGCCAAATCCAAGTATGCATCTGAAGAGCTCCACAATTGATCAAGAGGGGCATACTTCGGATCGCCGAATTTCATTCGCAATAAAAAGGGCTTCCCAGTCGCGATATCATCGGCTTGCCGAAGCTCCTCCTGCGCTGCTCTGATCTCAGAGCAAGTTTCCTTTGCTGCTTGTAAGGCCTTCTTTAGGTCAGCCGTTTTCATTTGGTTTTCCCTTTCGAGAAGCTCATATCGGCTGGTGGCATTTTGTAGCTCAAGAGCCATGTTGGCTATTTTATCCTTACTTTGGCAATGAACAGTCTGTTCGGCTTTTAATTCTTCAGCTGCCTTCACGGCGGCCGCATTGCTTCTCCTGGCTTGCTCCTTGGCCCGGGCAAGCTCTGCCCGAAGGGTCTCCACGGCGGCAGCACCATCTGCAGTCAAAGCATATTATAAATTCTAGCATCATGCTCTTGTTAATATTTGCTGACCACCTAAATATATATACCCTGTGCCTCGTCAAGCCGCTTGTTCACAAGCGTGATGTCCGCATCCGCCACGTCAAGTTGCCGCCTCAGTTTGGCAAATTCAGCAGTCCGGCCAGCCGCTAGAGCTGCAGCCACCTGCACATAAAATTGGCACCATCATTACCAGAGACTATGATCCTCTGCTCGCCTCGTCCAGATAGCAACCAGAGTCAGGGGCTACTATCTATACATAGTGCACCTTGGATTCACGGTACAATCAAAGAATATCACTTTGCGTACCTCAAAGCCTCTTAGCAGGCTCATAAAAGCCTCATTCAACCCGCTTTTTGCGGATGATATCTTCTCAACCACCGTACCCATTAAGGTACGATGTGCCTCTGAGATAGCTGCTTGCTATAGAAGACCCGTCAATGTGTCCAGTTGTATATCGAACAGTTCAAGGCTTTTTCTTTTGGTCTCTCTAGGAGCCGAAAACCCCGAACTTCGGATGACCGAAGAGTTACCTTCCGGTCTTTGCAAATCGGGAGAGATCCTCTGAGACGACACGTCAGGATCGTCCGCCTCATGAGGCAGAGAAGTATGAGGAGGCGTTTCGCTCTCCATCATCTCCCGAAGAAGATCCCCCGAGGACGGACATTGTGGAGGGAGGCTATGAGCCAAACTGCAAAACATATGTCTCGGTCATTATTCTCAGGAAAAGAATGGGGTATGCTTACCAAGCACCTTTGTTCACTTATGGATTGGTTAACGGCTGGCCCCCTTGTGGGCGTTGTGCAGCAATGTTGCCCTCCGAGGCAGGCCCCCCTGATGAAGGTTTCTTCGCTCGTTTGGAGACCTCTGTTCCCAAGTGTTCAGGGGCGGTCCTTTTCTTCCCGTGGGGAGAGGGGATGCTAGATTCTCCTCCCCGCTCAGCCTCTGACACGGGGGTACTAATTTCCCCGGTTAGGATGCATAACGTACCTCCAGCACGAAGTCCGCTTTTGGCTTCCCCATTCCTCTCCTTGTCCTCCCCTGATGGCACTTGATAAGGTGCGCGAGCCAGCATCCTGGTTAGTACAGGATCTGGTGAATCTTCAGGAAGAGGGGCCGAACACCTGATCCTCTCCGCCTTTCTTATCTAGTCCTGGCCGAGGGTGGTTTTTCAGAGTAATGTTGTGAATGACAGCATGTTCGGTCGCGGAATTACTTACCTGGGTATCTGGACGGTTGCAGTCGAGGCCCGCATCCTCTATGGTGACCGGACACTTTATTCGTGATCCAAAGAATAATTGGTACATTCCTTCGAGCGTCCTGTCGAAGAAGTGCTGAATAGTTCGCGATCCTTCCAGGTTGAACTCCCACATACGGAGAGGTCGACGTTGGCACGACAAGACCTGACGAACTAGCATTACTTGAATTACTTTGACAAGACTGATATCCTTCTTGAGGAGATCCCGAATGCAGATTTGCAATATCCGCACGTCATCAACCGATCCCCAGTCCAGCCCCTTGTTGACCCATGATGCGAGTTGTAGCGGAGCGGCAGAGCGGAAGGCCGGGGCGGCCGCCCACTTCCTCCCGCAAGGGGTTGTGATGTAAAACCACTCCCGTTGCCATAGGTCGGAAACTTCCGGGAAAAGAACCCTTTGGCCATAAAGCATCGACACCTTTGCTTATTATAGCGCCTCCGCACTCCGCGTGTCACCCGTCGATCATCTTCAGCTTCACATTGAAGGTCTTGAGCCATAAGCCGAAGTGTGGGGTAATACGGAGGAAGGCCTCACACACAATGATGAACGTTGAGATGTGAAGGAAGGAGTCGGGAGCTAGATCATGAAAATACAGCCCGTAATAGAACATGAGCCCTCTAACAAAGGGATGAGGACCGAAGCCTAGCCCTCGGAGGAAGTGGGAGATGAATATGACGCTCTCGTTGGGTTTAGGAGTAGGGATAACCTGCCCTTGGGCAGGAAGCTTGTGAAGGATTTTGCCGGTCAGATACCTAGCCTCCCTAAGCTTCTTGATGTCCTCCTCTGTGACGGAAGAGGCCATCCACCGGCCTTGAAGGTTGGATCCGGACATCCGGAGCGCTTGGACTAAACCTTGGGTGTTGGAACTCGAGGTAGGAGAAGGGAAGGATCAGGCGTGGAAAGAAAAGGACAGATCTTGACCTCTTTATAAAGGGGATGAATGTCAAGCATACACCGCGCAACCTTTTGGAACTTTCCTAAACCAAGGAGTCATACTAATGGCACGGTTGGGTTACCCACACCCGTATTGATGAGAATCCCGTGATAAGGGGACACGATCTCTGCTTCGACAAGACGTGCCAATAAAACCGCCTCGCAAGATGTGTAGTGGCAGGTTGAAAAAATGGTTTGAATAATAACCGGGCAGTGGCATGATGTCACGCTAGGGGAAAGTTGTCAGTAGATTAGACTCGTGGAATATTGTGCTCTCTGCGGTGGTATGTGGAATTTTTTTTGCAGAGCTGGACACGATTCTTGTGTTCAAGATCTTCTTTGGAGTACTCGGAGAAGGAACCCGCCTTGCAATGCCAAAGACAATCTGCGCGCCGGACTCATCATCATTGAAGCCTGGTTCAGGGGCTACTAAGGGAGTCCTGGATTAGGGGGTCCTCGGACAGCCGGACTATATGCTTATGCCGGACTGTTGGACTATGAAGATATGAGATTGAAGACTTCGTCCCGTGTCCGGGTGGGACTCTCCTTTGCGTGGAAGGCAAGCTTGGCAGTTCGAATATGTAGATTCCCTTCTCTGTAACCGACTCTGTGTAACCCTAGCCCCCTCCGGTGTCTATATAAATCGGAGGGTTTAGTCTGTAGGACAACAACAATCATAATCATAAGCTAGCTTCTAGGGTTTAGCCTCTACGATCTCGTGGTAGATCAACTCTTGTAATATTCATATCATCAAGATCAATCAAGCAGGAAGTAGGGTATTACCTCCATAGAGAGGGCCTGAACCTGGGTAAACATCATGTCCCCCGCCTCCTGTTACCATTAGCCTTAGACGCACAGTTCGGGGCCCCGTACTCGAGATCCGCCGGTTTGACATCGACACCAGGCAATCAGGCAATAGGGCTTTAACACTTTCACTTAGCCATAGGAGTTTGACGGTGGGTCTATGATACATCCCCTAGCATGTACGCAGTTATCCGAATATGGTGCGTTTACATACGTGACTAGAAGAACGGTCCTTTGTGTAATACTGAAGGAATCGCGAAGATTCCGGTGAGTCATCGAGTGGTTGACCAGCTCTCGCCGCATCATGACAATCAGTTTTCGGCTGTCTCTACTGAGGTGCTCATCCGGACAAACCAGGACACAATCGCAGTAGTTCTCCCTTTACTACCCTAGACGATAGAGCGGAACATAAGGTAGTAAGCACAGGAGCCGGGCAACCCAACTATTGACCAAAGACATGGTTCGGAGCTGATGCATATAAGGCCAAACTCGTGATGCCGAAGTGTGATATAAAGCTGTTCGGACTTGTCGGCAACTCATATGTTGCCATACCGAGCCCCTGGCAATATATGCCGAGGTGCGTTTGTGAAATAATCACAGAAGCAAAATTCAGTTCTTTGAGAAAAGCAAATACTGAATACGGGTTATGTTGACTAGCATCTAAATGATACGTCAAGCGCGATCTTTACAGATTATAACACTACTACCAAGGCTATTTGACATGCCAGGGGTCGAAAGCTGAGAAAAAGGCACTTTACAGGTTTGAAATAAAGAGTGCAGTCTACATAAAAACATTTGGACCTCCTATCGCACATCTGCACCACCTTGCCTTGGTTAAAGGACTTCTCAAGAATATAATTACCTGTGGTAAAAGATAAAAAATGGTTAGAAAAATAAAAAGACTATGAGAGTACGGATAGTGTTGTAGGTCTGTCTGCATTGTGCCTTCGCTAGTGACCAGGGTATTTTAAGTGTATAATTATGTGCGCGGGACAGACTTCGCGGCTACATGAGGCGGATGGCGGAGGCCGAACTGCTAATTCAGCTCTGAGATTGATTGGTCATGTCTAATGGAGACCAGCGGCTTGATGGCCGACGAAATGTGCGGCTTGATAAGGCTATTTTGTACTTTGGCCGCAGTAGCTGTAGTGTGTTTCTCTGTATGGAGGGAGCATTCCGTATTTCCATTTATCGTGATGGTGCCGCGTGGACCGGGCATCTTAAGTTGGAGATAGGTGTAATGTGGGACCGCATTAAAGCGAGCAAAAGTGATACGCCCGAGTAGTGCATGGCAGCTATTGCGGAGCGGGACAATATCGGAGGTCAAGCCTTCGCTTCGAAAGTTGTTCGGTGATCCGAAAATGACTTCCTATGTAATTGAACCCATGCAGTGAGCTTCTATGCCGCATATTGTTCCCTTGAAGGTAGTTGTGGTGGGCCTGATTCTTGAAGGATTAATGCCCATTTTGCGGACAGTGTCTTGGTAGAGTAGATTGATAACCCACAAGTATAGGGAATCAATTGTAGCCTTTTTCGATAAGTAAGAGTGTCGAACCCAATGAGGAGCTAAAGGTAGAAGAAATATTCCTTCAAGTTCTATTGACCACGGATACAACTCTACGCATGCTTAACATTCGCTTTACCTAGAACAAGGATGAAACTAGAAGTACTTTGTAGGTGATGTTGGATAGGATTGCAAGATAATAAAGAGCACGTAGATAAAAAGTAGGGGCTGTTTAGATAAAGAAGCAATAAAGTAAGTATAGCGAGTGTGGAAAAGTGGTGGTAGGAGTTGCGGAATTGTCCCTAAGAAATTGACTACTTTACTAGACCAATAGCAAGTTTTATGTGGGAGAGGCATAAGCTAACATACTTTCTCTTCTTGCATCACCTACACTTATGATTGGAACTCTAGCAAGCATCCGCAACTACTAAAGATCATTAAGGTAAAACCCAACCATAGCATTAAAGTATCAAGTCCTCTTTATTCCTGTCGGGGGTTGGGTGCGACATATGCCAAAGGATGGCTTATCATGGTGGGAGCGAGTAGAACGTCCCCTGTGCCCGGAAGCGGGATGAGGCGTAGACACGAACGCCAACGTACTTTACCTAGGTTGGGGGTTCTCCTTGGAGATAATACCCCTACTCCTGCTCTGCGGGGTCTCCACATGATCACTATGGCACAAGTGATACAAGTGTGCTCCTTGAGCTGTATGCTAGAGGTAGGAGGAAGCAAGGCTAGCTCTCCCCTGCTCTAGTGATCTGGCTAGTTCTATCCGTGTGGGAACCCTTTGCATGGGTGCCCTGGGGGTTTATATAGGCCTACCTCCCAGGGGTACATTGGTAATCTGGCCGGCTGCTGGGACCGGCTGTCAGCGTCTCCGGCCACCGGCTTCTCCGTTGACTACTGGGGCCCGACGCCCGGTGGGCCTCGCCGACCGGTCTGGTATGGAGCCGACAGGCCGTTCACTGTAGCGGTGCTGCTAATGACGCGGGCTTGGTCAGCTCAGCGTGGCTACAGTCCCGCCGCTTGGTGGGAGATCACTGTAGCCACACCTGGTCTCATCAGGTTAACGACTAACGGGCCTCAAGAGAGGGAACTGCCGCCTGCTAGAGGCCGGCCCTCCTCTGGTCCGTCTGGTTCGGCGTGCGTCGTCTTCTGGGATGTCACTGCCCGGTAGGGCCTGCAGCCTGTGGGCCGTACCGATAGGCCGTCGTGGGGAGCAGGGCCCCGCCCGCCCAGAGTGATGTCAGGGGAGAGTGGCAATAATGCCACGCCGTGCGGAGATCCCTGCCCGTACGTGACACTGTGGCCACGCCAACCCCAGGATTCGGGGGTGAGGGCTTCACTGTTGCCACGCCCCGTCTCGTCCTCTTGATGGGGGCACAAACTCTGAGGGTGCATGGTGGCCGCCTGCCTGATGCCGTCCTCCCTAGAGGCCGGCAGGCAGGAGCCGACCGCTCGTGTTGCCGTCCGTTGGTGGTTGGCCGCCCTCTGGCAGACGGCTGTTGAGCTAGCCGACCCTCGGAGGGCGGAGCTTCAGCTTGGGGTGTAGCAAGGCGAAGCTGGCCCAAAGTCTTGATAAATCCAGGGACTCGGGTGAGGCTACCCATGGCCCATTACTCCGACAGTAGTCCCCGAAGCCGGTGAGGCATTGCGGTCGAGGGGCCGCGAAGTCTTAGCGGCTTCCCCCCTCACCGAGCTCCGGGAGAGCGTTGATCCGTCTTGCGGTTGTCCGGCTGCCGAAGCCGGCTTTGTCCAGGCGGGGTTGTTGGTCGATTTTGAACTCCAAGGCGGGAAAACAGGTGGCGCGCCTGCTAAGCTTCCCGGGCCGCCGCCCCCTGCAGACACGCCACGCAGCGCACGCCAGCCCGGCCAGCCCGCCACCCCACGCCCCTGATGGGACGTGACAATGGGCCAGGCCCGCCACTACCGCGCCTCGACATCCTGGCGGATCTGCTGTGCCGAGGGGGACGGTTGCAATTCCCAAGAGCGCTCGAGGCATGGTGAATGCGCGTGGTAAACGGGGGGCCGTGGGGTCATGGGCATAGTTAATCCCACGACCCACGCCCTGCCCCCTCGGCTTCGTAGCACGAGGGATATAAGTAGGGGGAAGGAAGGGGTGCGGCAAAGCTAGCACGCCCCCTCTCACTCTCTCTTCTTCCTCCGCTCGCTCCTCCATAGCCACCGCTGCTGATCAGTGCTGCCGTGGAGCTGCTATTGTCGTTCGTCACCGACACACCCCTCCTCCTCATGCGGCCCGCCCGAAGCCATGGCGCATGAGAAGGGCGACGATTGGGAGGGGTCGACTGTGATCGAGGATCTCATTTCCTCCCTCCGCGACACGCGTAGGATGCCCAATGCGGCATTCGTCAAGGCGCAGGTGCCGCCGGAGGAGGAGATCTCGCTGGCGCCGAGGGGGAACGAGCGGGTTGTGTTCCGCTCGCACTTCCTCTGCGGCTTCGGCCTTCTGGTTAGCGGCTTCCTCCGCTCCTTCCTCGACTTCAATAACCTCCAACCTCATCATCTCACGCCCAACGCCGTGACCCTGCTCTCCGCCTTCATCATGGTGTGCGAGGGCTACATCGGTGTCTTCCCCACACTCGAGCTGTGGGGGGCATTCTTCTACGGGAAGCTTGGCACCTCCGCCAATGATACGACGACCGAGTGTGGTGGTTTCATCGCCGTGCGCCGGCCGGCAAAGCGGAACGCATTCCTCGTCATCAAGCTAGCATAGTCCGTGAAGATGTGGCAGTAGTCCAACTTCTACGTCAAGAACGTGGATCCGGCTGCCGACTTTCTCAATCTGCCGGCCTACGAGGCCGGACCTCCCACCGGGCTCCGGCCTAACTGGGGCTACAAACCGAAGCCAGTGACGCCAGACGCAGCGGCCGCCATCGGCCGACTTCGGGTGCTCCAGGAGTCGGAGGGCCTTGTGGCCTAACTACAAAAAAATACACTTCCGTGATGATACGTGTTTGCCACAGTAGGTCGTGTTTTTTGTCATGCATGTACATCCATGACGATTTTATGACAGAATCAAGATAGTCATACCTGTGCTGTCATAGAAGTGTTCCATGACATTACCAAAATTATCATCACGGAAGTGTCCACTTCCATGACGATAAATCGCGCGTCACAGAAGTGCTTTCATCAAGGGTGACCGACACGTGGCATCCACCGTAACAGAACACCGTTAAGCTATCGGGTCGGGTTTTGGATCCGATAACCCGTTAACAGCCCCGACCAATGGGAAATTTCCACGTGTAAAATTCTTATTGGCTGGACGGAACACGTGTCAGCTTGTCAATGGGTCAGATAGGCGCCTATGATATGTCGACACGTGCCATGGCCCACCACTGGCCCATTTATCTTACAAAGCCGGCCCGTTTGACTTGGTCAAAAGTTAACGGGCTGGCCCATGAAAAGCCCGTTAACGGTCTCTTTGCAAATAGCCCATTTTACGGCCCATTAACTCAGGGCCCGTTAGGCCCTAAAGGAAATTGGCCCAACAATGTCATGTGGACCGTTGAATATAACACCAGCCCATTTCACTTTTGGCCCATGTATGGCCCATGACGTCTTTCGGCCCATATGAGGCCTTTGTATCTTTCAGCCCTTTACAGGCCCACGGTGACTCTAGCCCATAATGAACGGTAATTTTCTTTATACCCGTTAACGACCCGTGATTTACATGGGCCGTTTCCAGCCCGTGTTAGCTTTCGGCCTATTGACGGCCCATACGTTCTTGGGCTCCTTTTCGGCCCTCGATTTCTTCCGGCCCGTTACTGGCCTGTTCCCCTAATGGGCCAAATTCGGCCCATGGCAAGAGTCGGCCTGTTACTGGCCTGTTCCGCTAATGGGCCAAATTTGGCCCATTGCAAGAGTCGGCCCATTACTGGCCTATTACCCTCATTGGCCAAATTTGGCCCATGGCAAGAGTCGGCCTGTTTCTGGCCTGTTAACCCGTTGCGCCTTTTCCAGCCCATCCTATATTCTGGCCCATTAACGACCCGTTATGCCTGTGATAGAATTAAGCCTTTGCTGTCCTACGTCCTGTTAACAGCCCGTTACCGTGCTAGGCCGATACCAATTACGCCCAATTATGGCCCATGTAGACCCATTTATCCGACGGCCCGAGGCCCACTGATTACAGGCCCATTTATCGACGGCCCGTAGGAGACCCATGGATCCTACGGCCCGTATATGGCCGCCACTAGAAAACCAGGGAAAAAGAAGACTAGGAAATAAATAAGGCTGAAACTAACGCTAGGCTATTAAGGCGATTGCACAGATTACATCCACTCGGCATCAAAGATCGCCACCAGTGCAAATATAGGGAACACCCTACACTATACAAAAATGGCTTGCTGTTTTCTTCAGCCAGTGGCTGCACGTTAAGAATAAATTTTGTATCGCACCAAAACAAATTACAACTATATAACAAAAGGAAGGTTGGCATAAAACTTAATAGTCTAGCAGATAAATGCACCACCAGAAGTTCAGAAGCTCAGTTCATTTGACCTGACTGTTACGTTTTCATGCTGTATTGTCCGATGGAGCACCATAACCCTCGCCTTCATTTCCCCTAGGCTCCTGAACAACATAGCAAATGTCTGATAGTCTGGTTTCAAAACCATGCATATCTTGACGACATCGAACAATTTCTCTCCTTGTTTCACAAAGGGTCTCTGTTAGGGAATGGACTTGTGTCTGGAGCGCAGATACAACATTGCTTTGAGCTTGCATATCTTGATCATGAGGCAGTTTGGACGATATTGCCTTAACAACCAACCTAGTATTACGCAGGAACGTGCTTTTGGCACTATTAGTGGACAGGTACTGACCCACTGCAGCAAGAGCTGACATTGCGGTTATAGTTGCCTCGCCACCTTCAAAAGGTGGCGGTTCCACCATTTTTTCCATAGCTCGCTGAAAAGTTGAGGTTTTACATTAGTAGTACCAGAATAGAAGATATTAAGGAGGCAGCAAAACCAAAAAAAATAGCTTTGGTATATATACAAAACTTATTCTGGTGAACCCATGTAAAATATTAGTTGTATTTTATTGCAAAGTACATAATAAAACCAGGTTCCAAACATATGACCATGTACCATCGCTAATGTATTGTCTATTTCTTCACATTGTATTGAGGGCTAAGGATAAAGAGACGAAGTTTATAATACGGTAAGCATAGTATGACATCATTCATATCACAAAACAACTGAGAACAGACAAACATGCAATTGTAACATTGTGTGGGCAAGTCCAGCACAGAACTAGATTACGGGTCAAGATCAAAGGAACATCACTCCTCTCTTTTAAACCTTGTAAGGTGCAATGATACGCTAAGACAATTGTGTATAAAATTGAAAAGAGTAATAGACACTGGCTGCAAACCATGCAGTTCAAGGCACAAGTCAGAGTAAGTAGTAGTTAAAAGGCATGAGGATTAAGGACTTACAACAGCAGCTTTGACTGGTGTAGTCATGCCCTTCTTCTTGCTGGTGTGACAGTCCTTGAAGATTTCCACAACATTTGGTTCAGATACTTTTTGGTCCTTGCGGGCTTTCCTCTGCATTTCGAACAAGTCAATATATGGTACAGCGAAAAGAGTGAAACAACAGCTAACTACAAGAGCCTCGCAGTGTGCAATATAGCTACAAGATCCTGTCGTCTGTTGGAATTTCACTTCCGTACGGTTGGCCTTGTTCTTTGAACAGTTCACCTACAAGAAGATAGATTTGTGTGGCACATGCATAAATAGGACTTCAACATGTGATCTGATCACATATATATAATGTACCTGATACTTTGGATCAGACCAGTGTTTAACAAGGCCCCTCCAGTCTTCATCCGATATATTTTCCACTGGAGATGTTTTGGAAAGTTCACTGTTAGCCTTGCCTTCAAAGTGGGTTTTCCTCAAGTTATACCGATACTGTCGCAGAGCAGACTTGAAAACATGGGTTCAAGCTTGTATGGTTGCATCATCTTGGCTATCCAACTTGAACCTCATCTGTTGAAATTATGGGAGTCTCATTATCAGCAACCTAGAAAGTATGGGACAGAGCAAGACAATATTACTAGTTTCCATACATAACCATACTTACAGATAAATGGTCGAGGAAGGTGTTGAACTGGGTATCGTCTTTGTCATTCCTGTACTGAATCCATGTTGGGAGGATACGTACATGACACCTAACGGCAACCGCTGCCTCTGATACTAACTTGGCTGACTCTGTAGCATCACGTGGCCTTTTTAAACCTGCCTCAAAACGGATCTCCATTCTTCCTCCTCTAGATTTAGTTAACCTATCGAGCATTATCCCTGATGTTTGTTTCCTCTTGCGCCTAGGTGCTAGTCCAACAACGAACATAGGAAGTGTTAGTGTACATCAAACTGTGAGAGTACATATAAAGAAGCATGCAACTGTAACTTGACTGCAGCAACTACCTTCTTGCTGTTGAAGCTCACAAGGTTCATCTGATATTGCCAACTCGTCTTGTGTCAAGAGTGCTTGGGAATTAGTGTCAGGTGGCAAGGGAGCTTGGGAACGTGCTGCTAGCTCAGTTGATGCATGAGTAAGTCGTGCAGCTGGTAGTACTGTGGTAGGTGTTGCAAGAACTAGGGCTATCTCTGCTTGTTTGGTGACATCTATTTGTTTCTGTTTGGCTTTTTTGCAACTTGTGTAGCATGGGATGCCATGTTTGTAGAATCTGCAGAATCTGGGGCTTTGACCTTCTATTGCACCATCAGTACCAGCAGAATCTGCAGGATTCATCCGCTTCTCATTCCCTGCCAATCTGTGTTTCTTCCACTTTCTCTGTGCCATGTTAGGTCAAGCCGACAAGAAAAACAAATAACAATTTAGTTCTTCAGAACAAATTGACGCGTGATGCAGACGAACTGAACTTTGATGTTAGACAACCACATGATAGGAGGATGTAATATGTATGAAAAACAGGACGGAAGAGATAACCAGAACTATGATGTGTAAAGTAGGAAGAAGACATTTCACCAAACTAGAAGCAATGCAATGGAAGGTAGACACCATATGAAAGATGCTACAAATATCGCTCTGCCAAGTTAACAGTGTCTCATCATAAATGGCGTTTAAACAAATGTGAAGTAGTACAAGAAATATATCATATGCAAGATGCAAACAACATCACACTACCATGTTAGAGGTCTCTCGTCATTAGTGCCATTGCATATTCACAGCATTGCATATTCACAGCTTATGATGTGTAAACTAAGGAGAAGGCATTTCAACAAATTAGAAGCAATGAAAGCTAGACACCATATGAAAGATGCAATGAATATCACTCTACCAAGTTAAAACTGTCTCGTCATAAGTGCCATTTCAACAAATTAGTAGTACAAGCTAGAAAAGAATGTGAGATGTAACCTATATCACACTCTGAAGTCAAACGTGTCTTATGATAAGTGATTGTTGTAGGTTACGCAATAGTAGTAATTTGATGTAAGAACATGGTGTGATAGACAGATATTGTATGTTCTAGCAACAGGAACACGTGTCTTATTCAAGTATAATGTGTAAAGTAAGTAGATGGAATTCAACAAAATTTGAAGCAATACAAGCTAGACATCACACATAACATGCAACCACATATAACAGTGCCAAGTTAGAGGGAGCACCGGTGATGCTGCACTAGGGGAGACATGCTCATCATAAACACAACTTTGTTGAGTGTCTATGCATGTATTGTCTTGGAAATCATCTTGGGGTTGTGGAGGAGTAGAAACTGTAGAGGCCCTCTGTTTGGAAGGAGCACCTTTATCCGCTGCCTTGCTAACTTCCTTCTGCTTTATTGATTTTGAATTGTCAAGTAAAACCAACAAGAAAAAGCAATAAAATTCTATCTTCAGAACTCATTCATGCATGATACTGACAATCACTACTTTGATGTAAGGCAAACACATGATACTAGGATGGAATATGTACAAAAAACAGGATGGCATGGCATGTTCACAACTGTTTGTGTAAACTAAGCAGAAACCATTCCAGCAAATAAGAAGCAATGCAAGCTAGACACCACATGAAAGATGCAACCAATATGACTCTGCCAAGTTAAAAGCGTCCCATCATAAATGGAATTTCAACAAATTAGAAGTGACGCATGCTATAAATCATATGAAAGATGCAACTAATATTGCACTGCATATACTAAAGGTGTCTCGTCATGTTGATTGATGCGGGATACAAAAAAACTATAGTTTTATGTAAGGACATGCTTAATAGACAGATGTACTATGTACTAAATACAAGAAGGCATGTCACATTAACAGGTATAATGTATAAGCTAAGCAGACTAGCACATGCAGTTTAACAAGATTGGAAGAATTACAATCTAGACACCATATGAAACATGCAACCACATATCACACTGCCAAGTTAGAGCAAGCACCTGCGATGCTAGTGTAGGGGAAATGCTGTAATCAACTACAGAGCTACATTCACTATCTTCATCTAGCATTTCTATTTCTTGAGAATCATGTCGGGAGGCTGACGCTGCATTCTTTAAATAAGGAGTAATCCCCTTGCCTGCCTGCCTTGTCATAAGTGATTGATGAGGGATACACAAGAACATTAGTTTGATGTAAGAACATGGTTAATACACAGATGTACTAGTATGTACCAAAAACAGAAAGGCATGTCATATTCAAAGGTATAATGTGTAAGCTAAGCAGATGCAATTTAACCAAATTGGAAGCAATACAAGCTAGACATTCGGCTGGAGTGGTGAGCATGATCATCTAGGACATGAGAGCTTGGTGGGAGGCAGGCTGCTTCGGCACCATCGCAACTTTTTAGTTGGCTTCCAGGTGATGCCTATCTTTGCTGGGCTTGTCACTGGTGTCGGTGTCAAAACCGGCGGATCTCGGGTAGGGGGTCCCGATTTGTGCATCTTAGGCTGATGGTAACTGTCGGCGTTCTAGGAACGAGGCTACCCAGACTTGCCTACCTGCGGCCTGCGGTGTGGCTCAAGTAGGGGGCCCACCGCGGCCCATCTTCATTAACACAAACTCAAAACCCTCGCGAGGGGCCAAGACTCGCGGGGCGGATGACAGGAAGCTTCCTCAGGCACAGCCTCGCCAGGCTGGCTCGCGAGGAGGCGGAGAGAACAAGGTAGGGTACCTCACGAGGTGCCCGTGACGCAAGTCATGATGATAGAGACTAGGCGGGCGCCAGGCGGGCGCCGGCCTGGGCAGTGTCCTTGTTTCCCCTTTGGTGCAAAGGGGCAAGCGCAGGCCAAGGTATCAGGCAAAGGATACCATTTCGGTGCAACAAGACCAGCAGAACGACCGGATGGAGGTCATCGTGGAGCCCAGGAAGGCGTCATCGTCAGAGCCTTTGGCAGGCGAGGACCAACTTTAGTCAGGATAAGTGTATTAGATGTTCCCCTTCAAAATGGCCAATTGTTGGCGCCCTTCCCGCTCAATATTTGGGAAGAGGACCAGGGCCTTGCTCTATAAATAGGACTAGCCACCACAGTAGATCGGGGACAGATCGGGTAGAAAGGATCCAGCATCTAGGGAGAGCAGATAGGCATCTCAAATCGAACCCTCCAAAGGGACAACACCAGCACAAGACACCCCTCGTGAGGCCATTCTTCCCTTGTATTGTTCATCATCAGCCCCTGAGGCAATCCACCACACCACAAACTAGAGTAGGGTATTACACCACAGTGGTGGCCCGAACTAGTATAAACCTTGTGTCCCTTGTGTTGTTCTTCGTGTAGTTTAGATCAGTTGCGAGGCGACGAGACGTGAGTAGGTAGGGGGAGTGATCTCCGTGTGCACCCCAGAGTTCGAACCTCAAGGGTCTACCGGAATCCGCAATCTGACATTTGGCGCGCTAGGTAGGGGTGCGCCGGAATCTCGCCTTCGGACGCCTTGCATCTCGCCGTCCGTCACATCCATGTCTGACGCTCGTCGAGCCTGCGCCGAGCGCCGGGCAGCCCTCGCCACCCGCGTCTCCCAGACGGCGCCCGTCGACGGATGCCCCCGTCGTTCCCCATCGCCTGCCGCCAACGCCACCACCGGCCCGGCGGGGAACAAGCAGCAGGCCTCGTCCCTGCACCTTTCGGTGCAGCGAGAGGGCCGCACCGCCACCCCGTCGCTGACTCCAGCTGTTTCGTCCTCCCATGCCCGTCACACCCCCGTGGACGCACACGCCACACTGCTCCTGGCGCGAGAGCTCCTGCACTACCGTCCCGTCGACGACCTCTATGAGGACTGGCTCGCCCGCATCACCGAGCTCATCAGCGCTGCAGGGGGCTCTCCTATGCCCTCTCTCTCGACGCCTCGCCCTCCACCCTGCGCGGGAGGCGTGGACCAGGAGGTGCCCCCGCCACCTCCTCCCCAAGAAGGCACCCTAGCCCCACGGCGCACTGCTCCGGCATGAGACCCACCACATTCGGTGCCCGTGCGACAAGAAAGGAGCTGCCAGGAGATCCCCCGCCCCCAAGAAGCTGCCTGCGTGCTCCCTGCACCGTCACTTCATGACCGCGCTCCTGCTCTGGCATGCCAAGACCCTGCGCTGTTCCTGGCGGCAGCGCGTGCGGACCTCCAAGATCAAGCCCTTCGTCACCAAAGGCCCCCTGTGGCCACTGCGGGATGTCGCGCCTTCACCGCCGAGCTGCGCAGCGTAGCTTGGCCGGGCAAGTTCAATCCTGACCTGCCTCCACGTTACGACGGCACGGCTAACCCCGCGGAGTTCCTCCAGCTCTACGAGCTGGGCATCGAGGCCGCCAACGGGGACGAGAAGGTCATAGCGAACTGGTTTCCCATGGCGCTCAAGGACGGTGCCCGCACGTGGCTCCTAAACATGGCTCCGGGCACAATTTCCTCTTGGGAAGAGATGCGTACGCACTTCATCGCCAACCTCCAAGGCACTCGCGACCGGCCCTCGGCCATGAGCGACCTTCGCCGCATCAAGCAACAGCCAGGAGAGACCTTGCAGAAGTACATCCAGCGTTTCAACAACGCTCGCCTCAAGATCCCCAGGGTAACTAAGGAAGCCATCATCTCAGCCTTCTCTGATGGTGTGCGTGACATCAAGATGAAGGAAGAGCTAGCAATCCATGAAGACCTGTGCACATCCCTGGAGCTGTTCAACTTGGCGACCAAATGCACCAGGGCTGAGGAAGGGCGTCTCTCCCTCCTCGAGCTTCCAGCTGTCGATCCAGAAGAGAAGAAGCCCAAGGCCAAGGACGTAAAGTGCAAGGGGGCTGCTGTGCTTGCAGCAGAGCTAGACACCAAGCCAGGCAGGGATCAGCCTGAGTCGTCCAAGGGCAATCGGTACTGCGTGTACCACGACCTCCGCACCCACAACACCAACGAATGCCAAGAGCTCAGGGCCGTGCGAGATGGGCGTATCGGTCGATGCCCCGACCACAATGATCGGGGCTATGGCCGAGGAGGAGGAAGAGGTGGAGGACGATGGGAAGACCGTGGCCCTCGCCAAGGGTGGCGTGACCGACCTCGCGAGGACCGATGGCAGGACCAGCCTCGCGAGGGAGGTTGGAGGGATCAGCCTCACGAGGATCGCCCACAAGGCAACGCGGGCCTCCCTCCTCTTCCACCTCCACCTAGGATGAATGAAGACCATCATCAGGATGAAGGAGCAGGGGGTTTCCAGGAGCCGCATGCAATCGCTTGAATCCTGGGCGGCGCTCAAGCCCCAGCCTCTCAGCGCATCTTCAAACAGTTTGCTCGCGAGGTGAATGCAGTCCTCCCCAAGCTTGAAGCCACACGTCCTCTCAGGTGGTCAGCGTGCGCTATCATGTTCAGCTCAGCGGATCAGCTCAAGTGCGTAGCCACGGCTGGGGTCCTCCCGATGCTTTGCTCCCCAATCATCAGCAATGTGCAAGTCACCAAGACCCTCATCGATGGTGGAGCAGGGCTCAACGTCCTGTCCGTCGAGACGTTCAACAATCTCCAAGTGCCATACGATCAGCTTCAGCCAACCAAGCCTTTCTCAGGAGTAACTGATGGTTCCACCATTCCGATAGGGCAAGTCCGCCTCCCTGTCACCTTTGGGCAGCGCAACAACTACCGCACCGAGCTCATTGACTTTGACGTCGCCCACATTCGCATGCCCTACAATGCCATCCTTGGGTACCCAACCCTGGCCAAGTTCATGGCAGTGACTCACCACGGCTACAATGTCCTCAAGATGCCAGGAAACGGTGGAGTCATCGCGGTGCCATGTGAGGAAAGGGATGCGGTGTGTTCTCTCGAGCGTGCTTTCCAAGCCGCAGCAGTCGAAGACCCAGGTCACAGGGACGGAGGACTTCCCGAGGCAGTCCCTAAGAAGAAGAAGGCATCACCTGGCCAGAACCCTCGGGAGGCAGGCCCCTCCAATGGCATCGTGTCAGGATCCGCACCCATCCAAGGGGCGCCTCCTTCTATCGCATAGGAAGGCGCTCCCGGTGCCATCCTCGGGCAAGGCTCGGGAGCTCTCTCCTGGAGGGCCACCGAATTTGCCAAGGTCACGAGGGAGGCGCTCGGGCACCATTTGGAGGCGTGTTTCAAAGCATGTTTCCCTCAGGAAGGAACAAGGCAAGGAGGGCCAAGCCCTCGGGAGTTCATCGCGATAAGCATTCAGGAGCTGCAGGAGTCAAGAGTCATGAGTGGCAACCGCCGCTTACCTGCCGTAGCTCCCCATCCAGGCGAGGATGGCGGCCTGCGCATCTGCGTCGATGTACCAGGGCTCAACCGAGCTGCATCTCAAGAGCGCCTCTGGCCTTCGCATGTGGGGCTTTGTGAGGGTCCACCTCATAGCTACGTTCGCATGCCCTTCGGCCTGCCGAACGCAGTCGCTTCTCACCAGCGCCTGCTGAGGAGCATTCTGGAGGCTCAGGAGGTCAGGCATTCAACAGCCCTAGCGGAGATGGAGATGGCCCTTGAAGAGCCACCTGCACCCCCGGAGCCTCCCAAGGCTCCTGGGCCTGGGGGCTTGTAAGGGTCGACTTCCGCAGCTCACCATCGGCTACTTCAGCATTCCTTCATCCCCGACATCATCAGGTGACACCCTTCGAGTTTCATTTTCAGCTGGGAGCGCCCCTAGGGCTGCATCATTCCCAAGCCGCGTGGGTCCGTCCCTGCGGCATGTATCTCTTTTGTTCATGTCTTTAGATTACTTTGTTGGGGGCGCCCCTCGGGCTACATTATCCCCAAGCCTCTCGGGCCTGACCCAGCGGCATTTGCCTTTTTATGCATCTACCTAAATGGAATTGCTCCTTCATGCTTAAGGTGTACAACCTAATTGCCTGCTCGATTGACACCTACCTCTGGAGCCGCTCGCCCCGGCACGGCGCTTGCACACGGGTCCGTCCCTGCAACACTGATAAATCTGAGTGGTCGATCTCTGGCCGTGGCAGCCCCGCAAGGCGCCACCTCACCTGGCCCTCAGTGCCCCAATCACTCCCTCGAAGCGACCAATGGTTGGCTGGCAACCGCAACAACAGGCTTTGCTTTCCCTCGTGATTGGTATCCAGGACCTGCTCCAGGAGTAACGCCAGGCATGGCGTGAGCCTCCTCTCCTTCTCTCTGCCACAGTCCGCTTGCATGTTAAAGGGGGGGGGGTACCTAAGCATCGCGACTCACGGGCTCTTACTGGCTCTCTAGCCCTCACCCCCTGGCCTTAACCCACGGTATCGCGACCTGTCATACCAGCGGCGGCTGAGCTTGCTCGAGGGCCAGGACCTGAGGATGTAGAGCATGAAGGAAGGTGTGTGGGAGAGGGAAGGGGCTCGCGAAGACCTGACCCGGTGACACCTCAGCTGCCGCCACGCAGGCCCAGCGCTTCACCGAAAACTACTCCCAATCAATAAGATAAGCTACTCTAGAACTGATTCGGCTCAGCATTAAACCCTCAGCTACTGCAGCTCTGTCATGGCAACGTAGCCTACCTTTCTCGCCCAGCGGAGGCTACTTGAGCGCTAAAGGGGACCCCCTGAGCATCGCGACTCAGAGGCTCTTACTGGACCTCGGGCCGCTCACCTCCTGGCCTTGAGCACGGCATCGCGACCTGGCATACCAGCGACGGCTAAAGCCCGCCTGGGGACCGGGACCTGTCAGCGTAGAGCACCAAGCCCTCGTGAGGAAAGAAAGGGGGAGCCGAGCTGGGACAGGACTAGCATCTCGCATCAATTCATAGTGAGGATATATTCACAAAATACATGGCCAGCATCTTACAGTGCCCCCATGGGGTGGTACTTCGATTCCTCGCAGGGAACAGGAGGTGCTAATCCTAAGGGACGTTAACTATGCGCGCCTCTGCACAAGACGCCATCATCAACAGTGTTCCGGCAGGCGCCGACGCCAACCCCATCTAGATCAATGGCATCGACGGCCTGATACAACTGCCACGCTCAGAGCACGGCGCGAGCTCGGGGGCTCATAGCTGTCGTCGCTCGTCTCCGGAGTCGCGTAAAGCTCGGTGGAGTCATTAGACCCTCCGGCATCTCCGCTGCTACCTGAGGAACTGCTGAGGGAGCGGTTGGCGGGCCTGGTCCTCGCCTCAACGACGCCCCTGCCGCTTTTCTCAGGGCAGCATTCTAGCCGGTGTCCTTCCGCATCGAAGACCTTGAAGAGCATTAAGGAGGCGCCATCGTATTCCAGATGAATCACGAGGGCCCCTTCCAATCGGCAAGCCCGGGCAATCTCGCCCCAGCCCTGGGTCATGTAGACCTTGCCCGGAGCAACGACCTCGACCTCCGCTTCGGTCGCAGGGGTACTGTAGTCAGCATGCTGCAGCCAGAGCTCAAGAGGCCCCCTCGGCGGGATCTCGAAGGCTAAGGAGGGAGGAAGGCGAATCCAAGAATGAGGAGTCATGGCAGCATGAAGCACAAGCTCGCGAGAGGAGCCCTCCGCGTGGACTCTACGGGGAACGACGCGCACCACCGTAGCCCATCGGCGATGACGGCGGCTCCAGCGATGTCGCTCGGCGCCTTCTCCTCTAGGGCCCTCAATCCAGGCGTACAAGGGCTACAGGAACCCAGGCGGTGGCCGCTCGAACCAGGGCCTCCACACCTCCTGCCAAGCAGCCTCGTCTCCACGATAGAGGGCTGGCCGTTTCTTCGGCAGGAGCAGGTCAGGACCCCCTCGGGGGGCCTTTCCCTTCTCGTCTGCAGAAAATCGGCAAATGGGTGCCATTGGCGTTAAGTGGAGTGAGGGCGAGGAAGAAGAAGGAAGAGAGTAGCAAGAAGGAATGGGTGAAGGGGCTCACGCCGTTCCGTACTTATAGCCGGGGGAGGCCAACCGCCGGCCTCCACGTTCACAGGTAATCATGACCCATTTTTGCATGCAGGGACTTATCAAGTCGCATGGTTGCTGAGACATCATGGGGAAGCGGAGACGCCCACGTCCAATCAACCGCCACGCGACGCCCAAGGCCGTAGGCTATTGGGGCCTGCGGCGCTTCGCACTTGCCCCTTCGCTTCTCCGCTAAGCCAAGTCCGGGCGCGCCTTGGGCCCGGGGGCTACTGTCGGTGTTCTGGGAACGGGGGTACCCAGACTTGCCTGCCTGTGGCCTGCGGCGTGGCTCAAGTAGGGGGCCCACCACGGCCCATCTTCATCAACACAAACTCAAGACCCTCTCGAGGGGCCAAGCCTCGCGGGGCGGATGACAGGAAGCTTCCTCAGGCACAGCCTTGCCAGGCTGGCTCGCGAGGAGGCGGAGAGATCAAGGCAGGGTACCTCATGGGGTGCCCGTGATGCAAGCCATGACGATCAAGACCAGGTGGGCGCCAGGCGGGCGCCGGCCAGGGCAGTGTCCTTGTTTCCCTTTTGGTGCAAAGGGGGCAAGCACAGGCCAAGGTATCAGGCAAAGGATACCATTTCGGTGCAACAAGACCAAGACCAGCAGAACGACCGGATGGAGGTCATCATGGAACCCAGGAAGGCGTCATCGTCAGAGCCTTTGGCAGGCGAGGAACAACTTTAGTCAGGATAAGTGTACTAGATGTTCGCCTTCAAAATGGCCAATTGTTGGCGCCCTTCCCGCTCAATATTTGGGAAGAGGACCATGGCCTTGCTCTATAAATAGGACTAGCCACCACAGTAGATCGGGGACAGATCGGGTAGAAAGGATCCAGCATCTAGAGAGAGCAGATAGGCATCTCGAATCGACCCCTCCAAAGGGACAACACCACCACAAGACACCCCTCGCGAGGCTGTTCTTCCCTTGTATTGTTCACCATCAGCCCCTGAGGCAATCCACCACACCACAAACTAGAGTAGGGTATTACACCACAATGGTGGCCTGAACTAGTATAAACCTTGTGTCCCTTGTGTTGTTCTTCATGTAGTTTAGATCTCTTGCGAGGCGACGAGACGTGAGTAGGTAGGGGGAGTGATCTCTGCGCGCACCCCAGAGTTCGAACCTCAGGGTCTGCCGGAACCCGCAATCCGACAGTAACAGGAAGCAAGGGACACAATGTTTACCCAGGTTCGGGCCCTCTCGATGGAGGTAAAACCCTACTTCCTGCTTGATTAATATTGAAGATATGAGTAGTACAAGAGTTGATCTACCACGAGATCATAGAGGCTAAACCCTAAGAGCTAGCCTATGATGGTATGATTGTAAATGTGTTCGGCCTTCTAAGGACCTACCTCTCCGGTTTATATAGACACCGGAGAGAGCTAGGGTTTACACAGAGTCGGTTACAAGGAAGGAAATACAATATCCGAATCGCCAACCTTGTCTTCCACGCAAAGGAGAGTCCCATCCGGACACGGGCCGGAGTCTTGAGTCTTGTATCTTCACACTCTAATAGTCCGGAAGATATATATAGTCCGGCTGTCCAGATACCCCCTAATCCAGGACTCCCTCAGTAGCCCCTGAACCAGGCTTCAATGACGGTGAGTCCGGCGCGCAGTCTTGTCTTCGGCATTGCAAGGTGGGTTCCTCCTTCCGAACACTCCAAGGTTATTATTGAACAAATAGACCGTGTCCAGATCTGCAAAATGATCTTCACATACCATCATAGTGAGAATGATACTTCAGCTGACAACTTTTTAGACGACGTGATATGTTATTACGGTCGGGTCATTATTCGAACCATTTTCCCACAACCAGCCACAGCGTGTATTACGAGGCGGTTTCCTTGACACGTCTTGTCAAAGCAGAGATCGTGTCCCCTTATCGCGGGATTCTCATCAATACGGGTATGGGTAATCCCATCGTGCCATCAATCGTGGTGCTTGGGAAGTAAGCGATTCTCAACGGGCAAGTGGGGAGGCGCACCACTTTCGTCGCCTTTATAAAGGGATAAAGGACCCTCATTTTCACCCACGCCCTCCTCCTCCTTTGCTCATCCTCACCTCCCCGAGCTCCAGCGCCCTAGTCCAAGTCTTCTCCGCAGAGCTAAGCATGTCCGGAGCAGGAGGCAAGTGGGTGGCCTCCACCGTGAAGGAGAAGCACATCGCGAATCTTCGAGCGGCCGGATACTTGGCCGCAGACATAGCGCACCGGCTACCGGATGACGGGCAGGTCACTCCAACTCCGGGACCCCACGAGAGGGTCGTGTTTCTCGCCCACTTCGTCCGTGGACTAGGGTTTCCACTTCACCCCTTTGTCCGCGGGCTCATGTTCTACTACGGGCTAGATTTCCATGATCTAGCCCCGAACTTTGTCCTCAACATCTTGGTGTTCATCGTCGTATGCGAGGCCTTCCTCCGCATCAAGCCTCATTTCATCTTGTGGTTGCAAATCTTCTGCGGGAAGCCGAAGATCGTGAGCGGCCAGCAAGCGGAGTGCGGAGGAGCCATGGTGGGCAAGATGCCCAACGTCACCTGGCTTGATGGATCCTTCACGGAAACCGTGAAGGGGTGGCAATCGGGGTGGTTCTACATCATCGAGCCTCACGACGCCAACTGGGCGGTGGCCCCCGAATTCCGATCCGAAACCCCCATGCGGCTCACCTCCTGGGAAAAGAAGGGCCTGTCCTGGGGTGAATGTACAAAGCTGACCGGGCTCCAAAACTACATCAAGAGCATGAAAGACAAGAACATCAAACTTGTCAACATGATCCAGGTCATGCTCGTTCGCCGGATTCTGCCGTGCCAAAGACGGGCATTCAATCTGTGGGAGTTCGTTTCGGCCGAAAACCAGACGCTTCAGAGGCTCTACGACATGAAGCATAAAGACGCGTGGAAGGTGTTGTTCAAGGCCTCCGAAGTACCTACTCCCACATCCGAGGACCGTGGGCTCCACGCCGTGCGGCCTGCTACTCAGGTGACTTTTCAGGCTACCACTGGATTCAGTTCTTTCCAATATATTCATGAGGGAGCCTCAAGTAATTGTACATATTGTTCAGGATTACATGGTGATAGTGGAGCAGATTGACTGTTCGGTTCCGCTGCCAGAAGACCTGACTGATGCTCTCCTAACGAAGATGCTGGTCCCGGCGCCCTACAAGGTGCTGGAGAAGAAGGTCGGAAAGAAGGCCCCGGGGATCCGAAAGGGTCTCCGGCGTAAGGTCGCGCCGGAAGCCTCGTTCGAAGACGACGAGGCACACTCCTCCCCCGAAGAGGAGGAAGAAGAAGAAAAAGAGGCCGCCCCATCCGGACAGGACAGGGGGCCTGAGAGGGCGGACCAGGGGGCCAGGAGAGGCCCCCGGTGCAAGGCCGTCATACCCTCATCGTCCGATGACGACGAGGCGGATTCCTTCCGCGGAGGCGGGGGAAAACAAGAAGAAACTCCACCTCCCCGTATTGGGGGGGGGGGAGAAAAAGAGGAAGGCCGCCCCGGAGGGGGAGGCTGGGACGTCTAAGAAGGGAAAGGCGTCCCTTCCAGAGTACTCCGCCATCACCGCCGATAGCGAGAAGGGGTTGCTGCCCAGGAAGAAGCCCCTAGTGCGATCGTAAGTATCCACACTCTATCATAATTTTGCTTCATAGTTTTGTTATAATGCCGAACTTGTATGTAGTCCGGCCAGGGTCCATCCCGAGGTGTCGTCTTCGGACGGGTCCTTGAGTGAGTCGGCAATCAACTCACTTCCGACGGCCACTACTCCTCAGCCCGCGGATGACACGGAGGTGTTGTCCCAAAGGCTCCCAGAGAGGGGGGAGGTGGATCTAGAGGCACCCCAAGACGGCATCCCAGACGTCGGACACGTGGGGTTCAAGATCCCCGCGGATCGTGTTGATGAGAGCCGCAGTAAGCCGGACTCTCAGCCGAACACTGTTCCGAAACCTCCCGTGGTTCCGGACTCAGGCGGGCAGCCCCTCGTTAAGGAGGGCAAGCCGTCTGTGCCGAGGACTTCCGCTACTCCCGAGGCGTCGGATTGTCTGCTGGAAGCGCTTCAAGGCGCTTCCATGGATGAACAACACCGTACTCTTATGAGTGCGGTGATTCAGAAGGTTTTGTCCGCCAAGAGCGGATAACCGAAGCTTGCACCAGCCTACTAACAGGCTTTGAGGTAAGTAAAAAATGTGTGAAATTACCACCCGATAGGTTGTAGCCCCTGATACTCTGCTTGATGTTCGGAAAGAAATACCAAACAGAGGGTCAATTATAATCCGCAGGAGTCTAACAATAAGTTTTGAATGTGAATAAACAGGCTGTGCTGCTTGCCGCTGCTGTCCGTATGGCCGAGATCGCCGGATTAAAACAGGACCTGGAGCAGGCGTAGGGAGAGCTCGACCTTACGAGGAGGCAGCTTGAAGAGAACAAAGGTGAATGATTCCCCTCTCTCATGTAATGAAGGATAGATAAAATTGGTTATTCTAACGACAAAGCATCATGATTTTGTAACAGGGGCCACCACCAAAGTGGCCTCTCTGAAGAAAGCACCGTCCGAGGCCAAACACAAGGCGCCCTTGGAACGCAAGGAGTGCGAAAAGCAAGATGCTAGAGTGGGCGAGGTACAACAAGAGCTCCAGGAGCTAGGCAAAAAGTTCGAGTCCGTGGAGCATGAGCTTAAGGCGAAAGAGGCCGAGCTTGCGAAGGCCCTTGCAAGTATAAAAGATGCCAAGGCCGAAGCCAAGAAGGCATAACAGGAAATCCAGGAGGCCAAAAAGATAGCAGCGGGTAAGAAATTCTTTATGCAAAGCAAACATGTGAAGGAGGCGTTTCTTTTACTTAACCGGGTCCGAAGCTCTCTAGGGACATTCGCAGATCTGCCATGCAGCGTATCAGATGCTGCGGAGTTCTACCATGCCCAGGAGGGGAGCTCAACGGAGAAGCTGTTCTGGTCCCAATATGCTGGGGCCGAACATCCAATGCCACTGAGTGACCAGCTGAAGCAGTTGGTCGAACTCCACAGGGCGGCCGAAGTGGCTATGAAGGATTTCATAGTCCAGATGTGGCCCGGTGAGCCCCTGCCCACCAGCTACTTCAGCCTGATCAAGCGGATGGTGAATGCCTGTCCACGACTTGAAGTCATCAAGCGATCCGTTTGCATTGAGGGTGCCCGCCGGGCCTTTGCCCGTGCGAAGGTGCATTGGGGCAAGTTGGATGCGGAGAAGCTAGTGAAGGACGGGCCGCCGGAGGGCAAGGTGCATCGCTATCCAGAGAAGTATTACGATGGCGTTATGAAGGGCGCTCGACTCGTGGCCGATGAATGTACCAAGGACACAATTTTAGAATGAATTCACTTCTTTCATGTTTGTAATATAAGGACGAAGTTACTTGCACTATGTAGCGCTTTTGTTATTTAAAATATTACCTTCTCTGTGGCTGTTTATAAAATACTGAAAGTAGGCCAGTCGTCAGCTTCCGCCCCCATGTAACTAGTACTGGGGTGTTCGTGGAAAACCCGGACACTCTTTATCCAAATGTTTGGTCCCTTAAGGAGGTGTCCGGAGCAGCGAACAAGGCAATCAGACTATGCGGCTTTATAACCTTCACTTAGCCATAGAAGTCTACAATTTTAAATTTCGGCAAAGCCCCTAGAATCCGGAAGGCCAAATTGGGGCGCTATATACGCCTAGATTGGACGAAGCCGATTTATCGCCTAAAGCGGAAAAATCTTTAAGGATTTTAAGACCTCTCAAACAGCAACCAGCTCTCGCCTCATCATGCCGGTCAGTTTTCGGCTTTCTCTACTGAGGTGCTCGTCCGGAAGAACCGGGACACAATCGCAGTAGTTCTCCCTGTGCTACCTTAGCCGATATAACAGAATGTAAGGCACCAAAACAAGGGAGCCGGGCTAACCCAGCTGTAGACCCAAGACATGATTCAGAGCTGATGCATATAGTGCTATAAGTTCGGGGTGCAGCTGTCACACCCTGATTTTCATGGCACAACTCTTAAGATGATAAATCATGAGAAGATGTGGTTTGACAAAAACTTTTGCATTATTTGACTTTTTATTTTGAGTTGGTTTTCTCTCTTTGTTTTTCAAGTGCTCTTTAAAGTCAACACAACTCCACCTTCTATACTTCATCTCCTTGCCCCAAACTTTTGCCCAATGATCATGCCATGTGTATAGGGAAACATAGTATTTTCTTACAAAAATAATTTGGCCAAATAGTATTTTCAAAAAATTAGTTTTTCAAAAAACCCTGAGTTGAGGTTTGCACTGCAAGTACTTAATTAAGGGCAGTAAAAATCTTACCAAAAATATATTTGACTCCTATTAGATATAGGATACCCAGAAACCACAAAAAATATAATTTTAAAGGTTATTTTCCTATTTTATTTAAAAGCTTTTTCTTAAGGCTAGAAATGGTCTTTAATAGGGAAAAATTATTTTATTGTTTTGAAAATATTTGACAAAAATCAGGGAAACTCAGTGGACATATATTGTCCATATATAAGAGTTTCAACACATGGTCATGTTCAAAATATTGGTCAAATCCCTCAAAACCCTTTCTGGATATTTCAAGCTTTTGAAATATTTACAAAGGAAATATTCTCCATAAATTCCAAGAAAATTCTATCATGTCACATATGACATGTTTGATGATCTTGGCAAGTATCATGCCATGGAGAATAGTATAACCCCATGAAATCCCCTCAAAACCATTTCTGTCCATTTTGAAGTTTGAGCAACTTTACATTGCCAAACATGTCCAAATGTTCTCAAACCTTGTGAACATGCTCAAATGGTCTAATCATTCATCTAGACCAAATGACACAAGTTGGAGAAAATGTTATATTGATCAAAGTGCCCCAAAACCCTTCCTGTCCAGAACCAAATTTGAACAACTCTACATTGGCAACTTTCTCCTTTTGATCTCAACTTTTGTGGACATGTTCAGAACCTAAAATGATGACACTACACCAAGGGGTGCATCAACGAGAATAGATTTGCATGGCTAAATCTTGGAAAGTCCATTTCTCTTGATTTCTAGGGTTTACAAAAGTTGCATTGTCCACTTTCTTCAAATGAGCTCCAACTTGGTGATAAACCTCATTTATATATGACACTTGATCCTGTTAATCTTCATATCATTTGGAATCCATTTGCTTGCCCAAACCACCAACAAACACCTTCTGCCATTTTTCTAAAAACACCAATTTGGCCACTTCCACTGATCTCCATGAGCTCTCCTTTTTACCACAACCCCTCCTAGTCCCCCTCTAGCTCCAGTGTGCTTCCCTGCCTGAGAGGCAATGATGAAGGGGGGGCAGGGATGCACTTTCATTCTCTGGACAACACCATTTCCACTCTCTCTCAACTCCCTCTCCCCTCCAATGGATCCCCAGGGCATCCAATGCCATTGCCACATTGTTTACTCCCCACTGCCACTGCCAGACGCAAGTGGACATGGCAGAGCGCGCAAAACACACTCATGCCGGCCAAAAGCCTGCTCTGGAGCACGCTACAGTGGCGGCCAAGCCTTGCCGCCGCACTCACGTCCACCTCGGGCCTCCCCCTTGCGCCAGCCGAGGTGCCTCGACGTCCTCAACACGCCACCATGCAGGCCCCTCGTCTCTCCCTCTCTCACCTCCTGCAGCGCGTGCCCAGAGCCGCCCGGCTCGGCCAATGCATGGCCTCGCATGCACGAGCACCAGAGCCTTGCCCCGCTCCTCCTCTCTCTCCCAGAGACCTACTCCACCCCAACGAGCGCCGCGGACAACCCTGAGCCTCCTCCCATGGCCACCACGGCCATTTTCGCGGGTGCCCATAGGCCGCGTCCACGGTGAGCCGTGGCTTCGCCATATAAGGCCACCCCGAGCCCTCTCTGTTCTCCGTTTGCTCTCTCCCCCTCACGTGCATCCCCTGGACCAACCTACACCTCCTCTCGTGCCCTCCTGCTCCTTCCATGGCTGGAGTGCCGCCGTCGGTCTCCGCCCAAACTCTCGCGAACCGAAGCCTCCCCTCCCCTACTTTGGACACCAATGGAGCCACCGCACGCCGGCGAGGCTCCTCCGCCCTTTACCTCTTCCTCTAGTGCCCCACAACCCCAGAACCCCTCTCGCCTGATGCCAGCGTCCGCCGCGGGCGAAGACCTGCTCCCATCCGGTGACGCAGGCACCCGTGGTGCGGTCTCCCAGGTTCGTCTCTCTCCGTTGAGCACGCCGGTGGCCGGACCTTCGAAAACGATGGCCGGTAGCGCCAACGGCCGCCGTCGAACACTTGCTCTGTCTCCCGTCGCGCCCGTGCGGGAGGTAGCAGACGAACCCGCAGCTAGGCCCCGCCTGTCGGCCGGCCAGTGGGCAGGGGCCACTGACGGGTGGGCCACGCCTCGCCCGCTCAAGTGGAGGAGGCATAGGCCGCATGCCGTTTTCGCCACAGGAAGGCGTACTCCTGTGAAGGCGCCATCGGCGTGGCCCCCAGCACGTGTGTGGCCGTGCAGCTGGGCCGGCCCAGTACGCTGTGGCGCTATGCTGCACCCAGTGCACAGCATAGGTATAACTCCCCCTTCCTTTGTCTTTTTCTTTTTCTAGAAACTTGTAAAATCTCCCAAATATTCATATTCCCTCCAAATTTGATGATTCAAATTTCTAGTGACTCCATAAATCATGCTCTACCTGTTGGTGCGACATGCACATTTTTCCAGAAAACTTTCCTTCACACAAATTAAATAAAATCCCATTTTTCATTTCTGTAATGAACGTTAGAAAATCAGAGAGAGCCCATATCCAAATTCCATGGTTCAAAATCCTAGATGTCTATAAGTTCAAAACTTAGTTTTTGAACATTTTTACTAATACTTTATGCACCACCTCAAATAATGGTCTATTTCTTCATGTATAGCCAACCTTGCAAATTCATAGAGAAATCATTTGAACTCCAAATCCAGTGAAACCAATTCCTAGATGCTTCTAAAATCATCATTTGTTAAATGGGTGCCTCTGCTCATTTTTGAAAATAATGTTTCTGTACACTTCTTGCAAACCCATTAATCCCTTGATTCCATCATATTGAAATGTTCAGAGATGTCCATTGATCAAATCCTAATGAAACCACTTTGGTCATCCCTCATATGACCAGAGGTATCCTAGAAAAGTCCAACTCATATTTTTAGAGCACTTTTATTTCCTGCCTTCTTGTGTTGCTTATTATGGTTGCTTTCGACGATAGTTGACGAAGTAGACGAAATGCTCGGAGTTGGACCAGAGATATTTGAAGACCTCGAAGACTTTGTTAAAACAGGCAAGCAGCCCTTTGACCATGTCTATGAAACCCTTTTTATGCATGTCATATAGTACCATATTGTTGTTGCAACGGAATCATGGTGAGGTGGTATCCACTTTGATGGTATGCCACCGTACTTTCTCGTTGATACATGCATTGTGCATGACCCTACCTTCTTATGAGGGTTATGACGGTGGGAGTAGATAGGATGCTAAAGTAGTGCTACGCAAAAAGGGACGGGAATGTGCATGGTGATGGAGACAAAGTATTTTCAAAAGACTTTTCGAAAACCCCGTCGGGTGCCACTTATGCCCGAGGGAGATGATGAGATGGGTAACCACTTGACGACGAAGTGGTGTACCGAGGCAAGTGTGTGTGTTGTTTTCAAAAACGGATTAGATTTAAGATTTGTCGACTGTCCCAACCTTACATGCGCAACCACTCTACCCTTATATGGGAAAGGGCATTATTGATTACCTAGACCGATACTAGCTTGGAGCCCGCATTACTAGTGACAAGAGAGTTGTTGGTGCGCTCACTCGGGACGGGGTCGTGCCAGGTAGGGCGGCCAAGAACATTTTTATGGGGCACCAGACACACCGTTGGTACCCCGTGCCAGTATGTAATGAATATGGGAGCGATGCTCCACAATTTTAAGATGTGAAATGTTGGGCGCGGGGGTTACTACCAATCGAGTGGACTCCATGTTAGTGTCGTCTAGGTAAAGATAGTGATCGGGTGCTTACCCCGGGTACTTGAGGTATCGCGGGTCGTGGATGACACGGAAGTTCCCCGGATCTTGTGGGTAAAGTGTGCAACCTCTGCAGAGTGTAAAACTATTCGAATAGCCGTGTCCACGGTCAAGGACAGTTGGGCGGTGCTGCTTAAACTATGTCCAGAGTTTTACAACCGTGTGTGTGAGTCGATAAAATTACTTGGGTCAAGTCAAAGGACTTGACATGATAGAGTTGGGTTGGTGCCCACTCTATTTATGTTGATATCTGTAACCTGCCCTCATGGTTACTTGAATTCTCCTGATGCATATCTTACAAGTTGTTGAACATGTCATTGCACTCAAAACTAGCTTTCTGCAAAAATTTACCTATATCATGCATTGTTGTATCTTTAACCAAAACATGGGTTGCTTGCGAGTACATTCAAAGTACTCATTGGCTTGCCATTGGTTATTGTATTAACCAGGCATGAAAGAACAGGATATGATGAAGAATACTTTGATGACGAACATGCGAGCTAGGACGCTTCCCAGTCAGAATGTGTGCAGGGTTAAGGCAGATGGCATGGGTCCACGTTATCGACGAAGATTTCCGCTGCAATGTTATACTGAAGACTTGCCCATAATGGTCCTACTTGTGTAATACGGTACGTATGGATGTAAGCCTCTTGTTATTCAGCTTCTGTGTGTTCAGTGAGCATTGATCTCTGGGATCACTGTACACGTGCATTCGGTGATCACGACTTATGAGTCGGGGTCCCCACAGAGCTGGTATCAGAGCCATCCTAACTGTAGGAAGGCTTAGTTAGCATGGTCGTTAGTTAGGGTAAAACTATTTTCCAAAACTACTACTAGTTTTCAAAACTATCTGTACTTCTCTTCCCTTCTTAGTTTTTTTTTCAAAAACTAAGGTATACTTTCCTTATTGATCTCTTCCCCTTTAAAACCTTTGGTCGCTAGAACCCTTATGCCCCAGACCACTGGATTCCTTGTAATCCTCGTGGATAATCTAGAAGCAAGATGCCTTGCTAGACATTCACCCACATCTCCTGAACACAAGATTGGCGACATCACAACAAGACGATACCAACAGAAGATACATCCTCGAGGAATGAGGACCTGAAGAACCAGGAGATGGTGACACCCTTGACACTGCCCCAAGATGATGCAACCTTAGCCTACGATGATCAGGGCATAGGAAATGCAAGATCATGATATACATCGCTAATAGAGTAACCCTGTCACTACCGTTGTTGTATCAGCAACCACCGGTGGATGAGAACCTAGCCATTTGGTCCGCCTCGCTATAGTGAGCAGGAAAATGGTTCTCTTCGTCCCCCGCTCTTAGTATCGATGTTTTCATCAACGTAACTGATAGGTTGGACCTCTATTATGCCTTGTTAATGTCGTTGCATAAATGATTGCTTACCCGAAATCCTTGACGCCTTAAAAGGCAAAAGGGATCGTCATGATTAAGAAGACAACAGAAGACCGAGTCAATGCTAGCTACGAGGAGCCACCTTCACCCCATCACTTCAACAGGCGAGAAGTTGTTGAAGAATCTTCAAGCTCAACCCGGATTGTTTCATCGAACAACTACAAGAGACGTAGCAACACTTGAGGAAAACTCAGAAGACTGCATGAGGCACAAGGCACGACTACTGAGTCCGAGAACCCCTAGGGTAGGATGAGTCGTGTACCCCCTATGCGCAATTCAGCCCGTATGATAGTTCGAATAGAACCATGATTGTGTGTTGCTTGTTTTTATTTATTTGTGTTTCAATATAGGTCGCACTTTTGCCCTAGGCGACAAGTATGCGACTATATCACCTTCCTCACCTTGTTTCTTTTGTTTGGCCCTCTTTGCACCTGTTTGTTTGCACTAGCACTATAGAACCCCCTTTAGGAATTCCCCTCCTCTATGCTACCTCCCCCTCTCATCTCTCTCCTCAACTAAAGGCTAACAAGACAAGATACACCAAGGATTCTACTTTGGCAGCCAACCAGCACTGAAGAATTTTTGCTACAACCTCCTCGACCAAGTGCAACCCCTTAGAGTTATGGATGCCCCTCAAGATTAGAGACCCATTCCTAGAACCTTCAAGACTTCATAAGATACCCCAGCTCAAATCCTTAACCATGTGCTTAACCCACAGAATTGCAAAAGAACCTGTTAAGCCTCCGTAACCTTGCTTATCACTGGGTTCATTATGGAACTAGTGGACATAGTGAACGAGCACATTATCATCCTAAGATAGCACCAAAACTGACGATGCCATAGGGAAGACCAATTTGAGGATATAGGAATAGAGGACAAATGACATGATGAGTTTATATCAGTGACCTTGAGGAATTATTTGAGACTCTTCGGAGGATTATAAGGCTTTCATGTTGGTAGATGAACTTGGTGGGATCATGATTGTAGAGTAGCATAGCTTTCATTACCCCTGAGTAAATTGGATTTAATAGGACAATTATGATCGCAAGCTGAAACTCCTGGAAGTGCAAGGATTTGACTTGATCAGATGATATTGATAGGAGACAATTGATATTACGTAAATAACTTGAGGGAAACATGTAGGATTCCTTGTTGGACAAGAGATTTGGATTTAAATAGGTGATCCTAGTGGAGTATAGGTGGTGAGTAAGTCTACATGGTTCGGAGTAATTTGGGTTTAGACTGGTGATCTGGATCACGATACCATGTTCTCGGTGGACAATAAACTAAGAGATTGGATTAATTGTCAGAGTTGATTTAGGGATCTATATAAGCCTGAGGTTGGAAGTTACTTGACCCCGAAGATGGGAATTGGTGGACTGACTATAGTAAATATAACTCTTTCAAGTACTTGGGTATTATAAGACATTAGAAGATCGTATGGAACACCATGGACATTGGATTTGTAGAATTAATGGATTGTGTAGTGATTGATGGAAGTTAATGGGCTGCTAGAGTTGATTCATAGGAAGGAAACAAGATCTTGGAGTGGCTTACGACGTGTTTCCTTAGGATAGAGATGCACTACCTTGGACCTTGGAAGAATGGGCTGAGCACTGGGATTATCATGTTTAATCGAAGCTTAGTAGCTTGTATGCTCTACCCATTGATTTTTACATGGGGATAGCCATGCATATGATTTTGGGGATCGTAGACATATATGATTTTGTTAGACCTCCTCTTGAGAGCCATGAGGATATGAATAAAATGAGTGATGATTGGAGTTGACCTATACGAGATGATTCTTTTGGTAATATGAGGTGAAGACTAGGTAGAAGTATTGGCATCTCAGAAACTGTGCTCAAGGATGGGATGATAAATATTCACTCGCACACTAGAATCCTTGAAACCCTTACGCCCTACCAAGACACAACATGGTCGGATCAGGACCTTAGGGCCTTGACACTAGATCTAGAACCACCTTGTCCCACACTCAACAAGACTGCCACTAATTTCGCAGCCTACTTTACGTAGCCCATAGACTTCATGGAGTGCTTGGACAAGTTAGTTGTCATCTTTCTTTGATGACATACTTGTCTACCCGAAGACGGAAGAAGAATCGTTGAGATGGTCAAGGAACATCTCAAGATCGTCATGTCTAGGAGGAAGAACTACACCAACCACCATCTTCAAGAAGTATACTTCCGCGTCAAAGACCATGTGTATCTGCAAGCCACTCCTCTCTAAGGAACCAAGCATTTCCATGACAAGGAGACCCACACCAAGATTCATCGACCCCCTTCGAGATCACTCCAAGATTTAACAACCCCCTCTGAGATCACTACAAGACGAAGAAAAGACAGTTACCAGCTGGAGTTGCCACCTGAGTTACCTGATGTGCACAACGCTTTCCATGCATCACAACCCCGGAAGTGTTTCCAACTTCCTAACTTGCCTGATCTCTATGAGGGCATTGACCACCGAGCCATCGACCCCTAGCCCAATCTACCCTACTGCGAGCTACCCGTTAGCAACCTGGATCAAGAAGAGCATCATACACGAAGCCACACCATCAAGTACTTCAAGCTCAATGGAGCACTACACGGAAGTAGAAGCAACATGAGGACTTGAAGACTACCCCGGATCCAGTTTTCATATTCCTTTCCATGCCTAGATTGGGAATCTCGGGGACGAGATTCTTGTAAGGGGGGTAGGTCTGTCACACCCTGATTTTCATGGCACAACACTTAAGATGATAAATCATGATAAGATGTGGTTTGACAAAAACTTTTGCATTATTAGACTTTTTATTTTGAGTTGGTTTTCTCTCTGTGTTTTTCAAGTGCTCTTTAAAGTCAACACAACTCCACCTTCTATACTTCATCTCCTTGCCCCAAACTTTTGCCCAATGATCATGCCATGTGTATAGGGAAACATAGTATTTTCTTACAAAAATAATTTGGCCAAATAGTATTTTCAAAAAATTAGTTTTTCAAAAACCCCTGAGTTGAGGTTTGCACTGCAAGTACTTAATTAAGGGCAGTAAAAATCTTTCCAAAAATATATTTGACTCCTATTAGATATAGGATACCCAGAAACCACAAAAATATAATTTTAAAGGTTATTTTCCTATTTTATTTAAAAGCTTTTTCTTAAGGCCAGAAATGGTCTTTAATAGGGAAAAAATATTTTATTGTTTTAAAAATATTTGACAAAAATCAGGGAAACTCAGTGGACATATATTGTCCATATATAAGAGTTTCAACACATGGTCATGTTCAAAATATTGGTCAAATCCCTCAAAAACCCTTTCTGGATATTTCAAGCTTTTGAAATATTTACAAAGGAAATATTCTCCAAAAATTCCAAGAAAATTCTATCATGTCACATATGACATGTTTGATGATCTTGGCAAGTATCATGTCATGGAGAATAGTATAACCCCATGAAATCCCCTCAAAACCATTTCTATCCATTTTGAAGTTTGAGCAACTTTACATTGCCAAACATGTCCAAATGTTCTCAAACCTTGTGAACATGCTCAAATGGTCTAATCATTCATCTAGACCAAATGGCACAAGTTGGAGAAAATGTTATATTGATCAAAGTGCCCCAAAACCCTTCCTGTCCAGAACCAAATTTGAACAACTCTACATTGGCAACTTTCTCCTTTTGATCTCAACTTTTGTGGACATGTTCAGAACCTAAAATGATGACACTACACCAAGGGGTGCATCAAGGAGAATAGATTTGCATGGCTAAATCTTGGAAAGTCCATTTCTGTTGATTTCTAGGGTTTACAAAAGTTGCATTGTCCACTTTCTTCAAATGAGCTCCAACTTGGTGATAAACCTCATTTATATATGACACTTGATCCTGTTAATCTTCATATCATTTGGAATCCATTTGCTTGCCCAAACCACCAACAAACACCTTCTGCCATTTTTCTAAAAACACCAATTTGGCCACTTCCACTGATCTCCATGAGCTCTCCTTTTTACCACAACCCCTCCTAGTCCCCCTCTACCTCTAGTGTGCTTCCCTGCCCGAGAGGCAATGACGAAGGGGGGTAGGGATCCACTTTTCTTCTCTGGACAGCACCATTTCCACTCTCTCTCAACTCCCTCTCCCCTCCAGTGGATCCCCAGGGCATCCAATGCCATTGCCACATTGTTTACTCCCCACCGCCGCTGCCAGACGCAAGTGGACACGGCAGAGCGTGCAAAACATGCTCATGCCGGCCAAAAGCCTGCTCTTGAGCACGCTACAATGGCGGCCGAGCCTTGCCGCCGCACTCACGTCCACCTCGGGCCTCCCCCTCGCACCAGTCGAGGTGCCTCGACGTCCTCAACACGCCACCGTGCAGGCCCCCTCGTCTCTTCCTCTCTCTCACCTCCTGCGGCGCGTGCCCAGAGCTGCCCGGCTCGGCCAATGCATGGCCTCGCAGGCGCGAGCACCAGAGCCTTGCCCCGCTCCTCCTCTCTCTCCCCAGAGACCTACTCCACCCCCGCGAGCGCCGCGGACAACCCCGAGCCTCCTCCCGTGGCCACCATGGCCACATTCGCGGGTGCCCATAGGCCGCGTCCACGGTGAGCCATGGCTTCGCCATATAAGGCCACCCCGAGCCCTCTATATTCTCTGTTTTCTCTCTCCCCCTCCCGTGCATCCCATGGACCAACCTACACCTCCTCTCGTGCCCTCCTGCTCCTTCCATGGCTGGAGTGCCGCCGTCGGTCTCCGCCCAAATTCCCGCAAACCAAAGCCTCCCCTCCCCTCTTTGGACACCAATGGAGCCACCGCACACCGGCGAGGCTCCTCCGCCCTTTACCTCTTCCTCTAGCGCCCCACAACCCCAGAACCCCTCTCACCCGATGCCACCATCCACCGCGGGCGAAGACCTGCTCCCATCCGGTGATGCAGGCACCCGTGGTGCGGTCTCCTAGGTTCGTCTCTCTCTGCTGAGCACGCCGGTGGCCGGACCTCCGAAAATGGTGGCCGGTAGCGCCAACGGCTGCCGTCGAACACTTGCTCTGTCTCCCGTCACGCCCCCGCGGGAGGTAGCGGACGAACCTGCAGCTGGGCCCCGCCTGTCGGCCGGCCAGTGGGCAGGGGCCACTGACGGGTGGGCCACGCCTCACCCGTTTAAGTGGAGGCAGCATAGGCCGAATGCCGTTTTCGCCACAGGGAGGCGTACTCCTGTGAAGGCGCCATCGGCGTGGCCCCCAGCATGCGCGTGGCCGTGCAGCTGGGCTGGCCCAGTATGCTGCGACGCTATGCTGCACCCAGTGCATAGCATAGGTATAACGCCCCCCCTTCCTTTGTCTTTTTCTTTTTCCAGAAACTTGTAAAATCTCCCAAATATTCATATTCCCTCCAAATTTGATGATTCAAATTTCTAGTGACTCCATAAATCATGCTCTACCTGTTGGTGCAACATGCACATTTTTCCAGAAAACTTTCCTTCACACAAATTAAATAAAATCCCATTTTTCATTTCTGTAATGAACTTTAGAAAATCAGAGAGAGCCCATTTTTGATCCAAATTCCATGGTTCAAAATCCTAGATGTCTATAAGTTCAAAACTTAGTTTTTGAACATTTTTACTAATACTTTATGCACCACCTCAAATAATGGTCTATTTCTTCATGTATAGCCAACCTTGCAAATTCATAGAGAAATCATTTGAACTCTAAATACAGTGAAACCAATTCCTAGATGCTTCTAAAATCATCATTTGTTAAATGGGTGCCTCTGCTCATTTTTGAAAATAATGTTTCTGTACACTTCTTGCAAACCCATTAATCCCTTGATTTCCATCATATTGAAATGTTCAGAGATGTCCATTGATCAAATCCTAATGAAACCACTTTGGTCATCCCTCATATGACCAGAGGTATCCTAGAAAAGTCCAACTCATATTTTTAGAGCACTTTTATTTCCTGCCTTGTTGTGTTGCTTATTATGGTTGCTTTCGACGATGGTTGACGAAGTAGACGAAATGCTCGGAGTTAGACCAGAGATATTTGAAGACCTCGAAGACTTTGTTAAAACAGTCAAGTAGCCCTTTGACCATGTCTATGCAACCCTTTTTATGCATGTCATATAGCACCATATTGTTGTTGCAACGGAATCATGGTGAGGTGGTATCCACTTTGATGGTTTGCCATCGTACTTTCTCGTTGATACTTGCATTGTGCTTGACCCTACCTTCTTATGAGGGTTATGACGGTGGGAGTAGATAGGATGCTAAAGTAGTGCTACGTAAAAAGGGACGGGAATATGCATGGTGATGGAGACAAAGTATTTGCAAAAGACTTCTCGAAAACCCCGTCGGGTGCCACTTATGCCCGAGGGAGATGATGAGATGGGTAACCACTTGACGACGAAGTGGTGTACCGAGGCAAGTGTGTGTGTTCTTTTCAAAAATGGATTAGATTTAAGATATGTCGACTGTCCCAACCTTACATGCGCAACCACTCTACCCTTATATGGGAAAGGGCATTATTGATTGCCTAGACCGATACTAGCTTGGAGCCCGCATTACTAGTGACAGGAGAGTTGTTGGTGCGCTCTCTCGGGACGGGGTCGTGCCAGGTAGGGCGGCCAAGAACATTTTTATGGGGCACCGGACACACCGTTGGTACCCCGTGCCAGTATGTAATGAATATGGGAGCGATGCTCCACAATTTTAAGATGTGAAATGTTGGGCGCGGGGGTTACTACCAATCGAGTGGACTCCATGTTAGTGTCGTCTAGGGAAAGATAGTGATCGGGTGCTTACCCTGGGTACTTGAGGTATCACGGGTCGTGGATGACACGGAAGTTCCCCGGATCTTGTGGGTAAAGTATGCAACCTCTGCAGAGTGTAAAACTATTCGAATAGCCGTGTACACGGTCAAGGGCAATTGGGCGGTGCTGCTTAAACTATGTCCAGAGTTTTACAACCGTGTGTGTGAGTTGATAAAATTACTTGGGTCAAGTCAAAGGACTTGACATGATAGAGTTGGGTTGGTGCCCACTCTATTTATGTTGATATCTATAACATGTCCTCATGGTTACTTGAATTCTCCTGATGCATATCTTACAAGTTGTTGAACATGTCATTGCACTCAAAACTAGCTTTCTACAAAAATTTACCTATATCATGCATTGTTGTATCTTGAACCAAAACATGGGTTGCTTGCGAGTACATTCAAAGTACTCATTGGCTTGCCACTGGTTATTTTATTGACCAGGCATGAAAGAACATGATATGATGAAGAATACTTCGATGACGAACATGCGAGCTAGGACGCTTCCCAGTCAGAATGCCTGTAGAGTTAAGGAAGGTGGCATGGGTCCAAGTTATCGATGAAGATTTCCGCTGCAATGTTATACTCAAGACTTGACCATAATGGTCCTACTTGTGTAATACGGTACGTATGGATGTAAGCCTCTTGTTATTCAGCTTTTGTGTGTTCAGTGAGCATTGATCTTTGGGATCACTGTACACGTGCATTCGGTGATCACGACTTATGAGTCGGGGTCCCCACAGCCGCACTGTGGAAAGTGTTCGGACTTGTCTTGCCGTATTATGGGGCGCCATAAGAAGCCCCTAGCAAACTTGAACGTACCTAGGTGTACGAATGAAATATCAAATAAACATTCGTAAGAAGAAATGCTCAAATAAGGATATAAGCTGACGCTATATATGTCTCCCATTGATGAATAATACGTTTAAGCGTATGTTTACAATGAATGCATTAAGCGGAGATAAATAGGATTATTTGACATATCCTATACAGGGGCAAGCTACGTACAGATATATAAAATAGGAATAACGATCGTAAATAGATTCCACATGGGTATTTCCTTCTGTACGCAAAGCCTGTTGCCTCCTTGGTTTTCTCTCCTATGAAAGTCCGACAATCCGGCTCTTCTGGAGAAGCTGCACTGAAGCAATGTCCTGAAAGGTAAAAGGAAAGGTTACGAAGGTATGTTGCGGTGATACCGCACTGTTGACTGAGCCACTGTTGCGCCTCCCCCTATGCCCATGGTATTTTGAGTGCGTAATTGTGTACATGTGGCGCGAATGCTGCTTTGATGGGATTTGAGCGGAGGCCGGACTGCTAGTCGCGTTCTTGGCGTGCCTGGTGATCCTGTTGCGGGGTGCTCCGAACTCGCTTGACGGTGCTTGGGGTTGTTCGCCGGATTGGTGGTTTGCCGGAGGAGGCCGTATTGTACTTCTACTGCGAGGGCTGCAGTATGCTCTTTTGTACGGAGAGAGCGGTCTATGTTTCTGTTGACTGTTATGACCCTGCATGGGCCTGACATCTTGAGCTTGAGGTATGCCTAGTGTGGTACCGCATTGAATCTAGCGAATGCAGTTCGTCTGAGCAGTGCATGGTAACCACTGCGGAAAGGGACGATATCGAAGATTAACTCCTCACTTCGGAAGTTATCTAGAGATCCGAAGACCACTTCCAATGTTATAGAGCCTGTACAACGGGCCTCTACTCCAGGAATTACACCTTTAAATGTGGTTTTGGTGGGCTGGATCCTTGAAGGATCGATGCCCATTTTGCACACTGTCTCCTGGTAAAACAGGTTCAGGCTGCTGCCGCCGTCCATAAGGACTCGCGTGAGGCGGAATCCGTCGATGATTGGGTCTAAGACCAATGCGGCTGAGCTGCCCTGACGGATGCTAGTAGGATGATCCCTACGATCAAATGTGATCGGACAAGCTGACCATGGGTTGAATTTGGGGATGACTGGCTCCATCGCATAGACGTCCCGTAGTGCTCGCTTCTGTTCCCGCTTGGGGATGTGAGTGGCGTAAATCATGTTGACCATTTTCACCTAGGGGGAATTTCTTCTGTCCCCTCGTGTTCGGACCCCGGGGCTCCTCGTCATCGTCGGTGTGCAGCCCCTTGTCCTTGTTTTCGGCATTTATTTTGCCGGCCTATTTAAATACCCAGCAAGCCATGAATTTGGCACGAGCGCTCCAGTATACGGTCTAGACTGGACGGTCCCTGATTGTTTTGTTTGAACGGCTTCTTCCGCTGACCGGATTTGGATCCGCTAAATTCAGCGTTGACTGCCGCGTCTTCGTTGTTGTCGCCGTTGTTCCGTCGCTTATGTCTGTTGCGCCGTAGCTTGCCATTATTGTCACGGACGTCTGAAGTGCCGGAATGTGGCGTAGTGCTGCTGCGAGCCAACCAGCTGTCCTCGCCCGCGCAAAAGCGGGTCATTAGTGTCGTGAGAGCTACCATGGACTTGGGTTTCTCCTGGCCGAGGTGTCCGGCGAGCCACTCGTCACGGATATTATGCTTGAAGGCCGCCAGGGCTTCGGCGTCCGGACAGTTGACTATTTGGTTCTTTTTGGTTAGGAACCGGGTCCAAAATTTCCTGGCTGATTCTCCGGGTTGTTGAGTAATGTGGCTCAAGTCATCAGCGTCCGGAGGTCGCACATATGTGGGTTGGAAGTTGTCAAGGAATGCATCTTCCAGGTTTTCCCAACTGCCAATGGAATTTGTGGGCAGGCTGTTTAGCCAGTGCCAGGCGGGTCCTTTGAGTTTAAGGGGAAGATACTTGATGGCATGTAGATTGTTTCCACGAGCCATGTGGATGTGGAGAAGGAAGTCTTCAATCCATACCGCGGGGTCTGTTGTGCCATCATATGATTCGATGTTTACGGGTTTGAACCCTTCTGGGAATTTATGATCCATCACTTCATCGGTGAAGCAGAGGGGGTGTGCGGCGCCTCTGTGCCGTGCTATGTCGCGACGCAGTCCGGCTATGTCTGGCTGGTTGTGTTCGGCCCGGCCAGATTTGCTGTTAGTGTATCCGGTATGACGGTCATCGTCATGTGCTGTGGCGCGCCCCCGTGATCCGTAGATCGATCTTGGTTGTCCTACGGTGTTATCCAATCTATCGCGCAGGTCCTGAGTATTGCCTCGGGCCGTAGTAAACTGGCGCGGGGGTGCAGGCTGGTATTCGGGCTGATATGCTACTTTATCCCGACCTCGAGGCGGCCGGTCAGCCGTGTGGCGCTCGAGTCCATATTCCTCGGCTGCCAGGACTTCTGTCCATCTATCTGTGAGCAGGTCTTGATCAGCTTGAAGCTGCTGCTGCTTCTTCTTCAGGCTTCTCGCAGTGGCAATAAGCCGACGCTTGAAGCGCTCATGCTCCGCGGGGTCCTCAGGCACGCCAAACTCGTTGTCGCCGAGGCTGATATCGTCTTCGGAGGGGGGCATGTAGTTATCCTCCTACGGATACCCGTCCGTTGCCTGTTCGTCTGGGCTGTCCTGCCCATCTTCCTGCCCGACCTGCTCGAAGGTGGGCTGATCGGGGTTTTATTCATCTTCGACAGCGTCCGGATTGTTTTCGTCTCCGGTGCCGGTATTACCGTGGCGGGGCTTGGAGCGGCGCTGGTGACGCCCATGCTTTGCTTTCTTCTTGGAGGGATTGTCCTCGGTTGCCTCATTGCCATTGGTTTCTTTCGGAGTGTCCACTATATATATATATATCGTATGAAGAGGTGGTTGTCCATCGCCCTGTGAGCGGTGGCTCCTGTACTTCTCCTGCATTGTCGTCCATACCGTCGATGTCTTCGAAGTCGAAGTCAAGCACGTCGGTTAAATCATTGACGGTGGCAATGAAGTGGGTGGTGGGTGGGCAGCAAATTCCTTCGTCGCTAGCTTCCTACCCGAGCCGGACATAGTTCGGCCCAGAGCCTCCTGACAAAGAGAGGGACTTTAATGAGTTCAGCATGTCGCCAAAGGGCGAGTGCTGAAAGATGTCCGCATGGGTAAACTCCATTACCGGAGCCCAAACTGGCTCGGCTGGCTCGAGGGTGTGCGGACCGGGGCCAACAACCGGATACGAGTCCGGGGCCCCGGGGTTACAAGCCTCCATAGAGCTGAGACCTGTATTCGGCTCCACCGTTGATGAGTATACGGCCTGCGGGGCAGGGTCCACACCTCTGTCCTTAGGCAACGCAACCTTCTCCGGATTTAGATCCGGGGCTACTGCAGGGGTGATATCCCGAGCATTGTCCGACAGCAGGTCTAGGCCGTGCTCGTCGTGACTGTCCGGCGCTTCTGGCACAGGCTCGAATCCGTCGAAGGTCAAGTCTCCGCGAATATCTGCCGTGTAGTTCAAGTTTCCGAACCTGACCTGGTGGCCAGGGGCGTAGCTATCGATCTGCTCCAGATGACCAAGCGAATTGGCCCACAGTGCGAAGCCGCCGAACACAAAGATCTCTCCGGGGAGAAAAGTCTCGCCCTGGACCGTGTTGTTGGCGATTGAAGACGCCATCAAGCCTCGAAGCGACAACAAAGAGGAACTCTCAATGAAAGCACCAATGTCGGTGTCAAAACCGGCGGATCTCGGGTAGGGGGTCCCGATCTGTGCGTCTTAGGCTGATGGTAACAGGAAGCAAGGGACACAATGTTTACCCAGGTTCGGGCCCTCTCGATGGAGGTAAAACTCTACTTCCTGCTTGATTAATATTGAAGATATGAGTAGTACAAGAGTAGATCTACCACGAGATCATAGAGGCTAAACCCTAAGAGCTAGCCTATGATGGTATGATTGTAAATGTGGTCGGCCTTCTAAGGACGTACCTCTCCGGTTTATATAGACACCAGAGAGAGATAGGGTTTACACGTAGTCGGTTACAAGGAAGGAAATACAATATCCGGATCGCCAAGCTTGTCTTCCACGCAAAGGAGAGTCCCATCCGGACACGGGCCGGAGTCTTGAGTCTTGTATCTTCACGCTCCAATAGTCCGGACGATGTATATAGTCCGGCTGTTCGGATACCCCCTAACCCAGGACTCCTTCAACTGGCTCGGCTAGTGCCCTGACTAGCTATTTGTCTTCTAGTGCTCACGAGATGGTGGTTCATGTAAAAAATATCTTTCCTTATCTTAATAAAGACCGACTTCGGCCTTTCGAATACAAGCTAGACACCATATGGAACATGCAACCACATATAACACCGCGAAGTTAAAGCAAGCACCTGGGATGGTGGTTCATTGCGAGCGAGGTCATCAACTCCAGAGCTACGTTTACCGTCTCCATCTGCTGACACTGCACCCTTTATAGCGCTGTAACGTGCCGTGCCTAGCCGCGTAGAAAGCTGGCACGACTTGTCTCTCTTCTTTTTTGCTTCTCTCGAGGCAGACTCTGAAATACCCTTGCATAAAAACACAATAGTGAGAGTATGGGTGAAGTGTGTGCAGAACTAGTGCACTGTAAAAGTAGCAGATAGCAGGTGGCTGAAAAATAAATGACAGGAGACATATGATAGCTCTACAACATTGCATGGCAAACAAAATTACATTCTACTCCGCATGATCTTGTAATATATGAGCACAGGAAATGCAGGTACTCCTCCAGCACACCACCACATGTGGTCATATCTAAGATAACAGTCGACTGAAAATAAATAGGTCTATCAATTTTTTTAATGAACTGTCCGATCTATAAGGAACGGGCAGATGGCCTTCGTCTACCTCCCGCCAGTCACTGTTGACGATCTTTCTCGAACCGCCAGCGACCACCGGCCCAGACCCCTGCCTCCACCGCCCCGCCCTCCCATTGACCTCACACCACCACCGTGCTTGGCAGCGCCCCTAGGCCATCCCTTTAATCCTGGCCGACCTCCAGATCGGGCGCTAGTAGCTCTAGGCCGCACACGCCCCTAAGATAAACACCAAGGCGCTGCTTCCCTGGCATAATAGTCATACTAGCACCTGTTATGCCGGGGAATGCTTCCGTTAATTGGGAATCAACTGGCCAGAAATTGAAATTCAGGGGGGCGACGGACCTCTAGCTAAGGTGAAATAGTATATGAGGAGAAACCTTGTGCATCGCGAGTTGCTAGGAACATCTAGTATCAAGAAGAAGCTGAAGGAAATATGCCCTAGAGGCAATAATAAAGTTATTATTTATTTCCTTATAATCATGATAAATGTTTATTATTCATGCTAGAATTGTATTTACCGGAAACATAATACATGTGTGAATACATAGACAAACAAGAGTGTCACTAGTATGCCTCTACTTGACTAGCTCGTTAATCAAAGATGGTTATGTTTCCTAACCATGAACAATGAGTTGTTATTTGATTAACGAGGTCACATCATTAGTAGAATGATCTGATTGACATGACCCATTCCATTAGCTTAGCACCCGATCGTTTAGTATGTTGCTATTGCTTTCTTCATGACTTATACATGTTCCTATGACTATGAGATTATGCAACTCCCGTTTACCGGAGGAACACTTTGGGTACTACCAAACGTCACAACGTAACTGGGTGATTATAAAGGAGTACTACAGGTGTCTCCAATGGTCGATGTTGGGTTGGCGTATTTCGAGATTAGGATTTGTCACTCCGATAGTCGGAGAGGTATCTCTGGGCCCTCTCGGTAATACACATCACATAAGCCTTGCAAGCATTACAACTAATATGTTAGTTGTGAGATGATGTATTACGAAACGAGTAAAGAGACTTGCCGGTAACGAGATTGAACTAGGTATTGGATACCGACGATCGAATCTCGGGCAAGTAACATACCGATGACAAAGGGAACAACGTATGTTGTTATGCGGTCTGACCGATAAAGATCTTCGTAGAATATGTAGGAGCCAATATGGGCATCCAGGTCCCGCTATTGGTTATTGACCAGAGACGTGTCTCGGTCATGTCTACATTGTTCTCGAACCCGTAGGGTCCGCACGCTTAAGGTTACGATGATAGTTATATTATGAGTTTATGCATTTTGATGTACCGAAGGTTGTTCGGAGTCCCGGATGTGATCACGGACATGACGAGGAGTCTCGAAATGGTCGAGACGTAAAGATTGATATATTGGAAGCCTATATTTGGATATCGGAAGTGTTCCGGGTGAAATCAGGATTTTACCGGAATACCGAGAGGGTTACCGGAACCCCCCGGGAACCATATGGGCCTTCATGGGCCTTAGTGGAAAGGTGAAAGGGCTGCCCACCAGGGCTGCGCGCCTCCCCCCTTCCCCTAGTCCTATTAGGACTAGGAGAGGTGGCCGGCCACCCTTCTCCTCTTTCCCCCTTTGGGGATTCCTAGTTGGAATAGGATTGGAGGGGAGTCCTACTCCCGGTAGGAGTAGGACTCCTCCTGCGCCACCTCCTCCTGGCCGGCGCCTCCTCCCCCCCTTGGCTCCTTTATATACTGAGGCAGGGGCACCTCTAAACACACAAGTTGACACAAGTTGATCCACGTGATCGATTCCTTAGCCGTGTGCGGTGCCCCCTGCCACCATATTCCTCGATAATACTGTAGTGGAGTTTAGGCGAAGCCCTGCTGCTGTAGTTCATCAAGATCGTCACCACGCCGTCGTGCTGACAGAACTCTTCCCCGACACTTTGCTGGATCAGAGTCCGGGGATCGTCATCGAGCTGAACGTGTGCTTGAACTCGGAGGTGCCGTAGTTTCGGTGCTTGATCGGTTGGATCGTGAAGACGTACGACTACTTCCTCTACGTCGTGTCATCGCTTCCGCAGTTGGTCTACGTAGGGTACATAGACAATACTCTTCCCCTCGTTGCTATGCATCACATGATCTTGCGTGTGCGTAGGAAATTTTTTTAAATTACTACGAAACCCGACAGTGGCATCCGAGCCTAGGTTATTGATGTTGATGTTATATGCACGAGTAGAACACAAGTAAGTTGTGGACGATACAAGTCATACTGCCTACCAGCATGTCATACTTTGGTTCGGCGGTATTGTTGGACGAGACGACCCGGACCAACCTTACGCGTACGCTTACGCGAGACCGGTTCCCTCGACGTGCTTTGCACAGAGATGGCTTGCGGGCGACTGCCTCTCCAACTTTAGTTGAACCAAGTATGGCTACGCCCGGTCCTTGCGAAGGTTAAAACGGAGTCTATTTGACAAACTATCGTTGTGGTTTTGATGCGTAGGTGAGATTGGTTCTTACTTAAGCCCGTAGCAGCCACGTAAAACATGCAACAACAAAGTAGAGGACGTCTAACTTGTTTTTGCAGGGCATGTTGTGATGTGATATGGTCAAGGCATGATGCTGAATTTTATTGTATGAGATGATCATGTTTTGTAACCGAGTTATCGGCAACTGGCAGGAGCCATATGGTTGTCGCTTTATTGTATGCAATGCAATCGCAATGTAATGCTTAACTTTATTACTAAACGGTAGTGATAGTCGTGGAAGCATAAGATTGGCGAGACGACAACGATGCTACGATGGAGATCAAGGTGTCGCGCCGGTGACGATGGTGATCATGACGGTGCTTCGGAGATGGAGATCACAAGCACGAGATGATGATGGCCATATCATATCACTTATATTGATTGCATGTGATGTTTATCTTTTTATGCATCTTATCTTGCTTTGATTGACGGTAGCATTATAAGATGATCTCTCACTAAATTATCAAGAAGTGTTCTCCCTGAGTATGCACCGTTGCCAAAGTTCGTCGTGCCCAGACACCACGTGATGATCGGGTGTGATAAGCTCTACGTCCATCTACAACGGGTGCAAGCCAGTTTTGCACACGCAGAATACTCAGGTTAAACTTGACGAGCCTAGCATATGCAGATATGGCCTCGGAACACGGAGACCGAAAGGTCGAGCATGAATCATATAGTAGATATGATCAACATAACGATGTTCACCATTGAAAACTACTCCATCTCACGTGATGATCGGTTATGGTTTAGTTGATTTGGATCACGTGATCACTTAGAGGATTAGAGAGATGTCTATCTAAGTGGGAGTTCTTTTGTAATATAATTAATTGAACTTAAAATTTATCATGAACTTAGTCCCTGATAGTATCTTGCTTGTTTATGTTGATTGTAGATAGATGGCTCGTGCTGTTGTTCCGTTAAATTTTAATGCGTTCCTTGAGAAAGCAAAGTTGAAAGATGATGGTAGCAATTACACGGACTGGGTCCGTAACTTGAGGATTATCCTCATTGCTGCACAGAAGAATTACGTCCTGGAAGCACCGCTGGGTGCCAGGCCTGCTGCTGGAGCAACGCCAGATGTTATGAACGTCTGGCAGAGCAAAGCTGATGACTACTCAATAGTTCAGTGTGCCATGCTTTACGGCTTAGAATCGGGACTTCAACGGCGTTTTGAACGTCATGGAGCATATGAGATGTTCCAGGAGTTGAAGTTAATATTTCAAGCAAATGCCCGGATTGAGAGATATGAAGTCTCCAATAAGTTCTATAGCTGCAAGATGGAGGAGAACAGTTCTGTCAGTGAGCATATACTCAAAATGTCTGGGTATAATAATCACTTGATTCAATTGGGAGTTAATCTTCCGGATGATTGCGTCATCGACAGAATTCTCCAATCACTGCCACCAAGCTACAAGAGCTTCGTGATGAACTATAATATGCAAGGGATGAACAAGACTATTCCCGAGCTCTTCGCAATGCTGAAAGCTGCGGAGGTAGAAATCAAAAAGGAGCATCAAGTGTTGATGGTTAACAAAACCACTAGTTTCAAGAAAAAGGGCAAAGGAAAGAAGAAAGGGAACTTCAAGAAGAACAGCAAGCCAGTTGCTGCTCAATATAAGAAACCCAAGTCTGGACCTAAGCCTGAAACTGAGTGCTTCTACTGCAAGCAGACTGGTCACTGGAAGCGGAACTGCCCCAAGTATTTGGCGGATAAGAAGGATGGCAAGGTGAACAAAGGTATATATGATATACATGTTATTGATGTGTACCTTACTAGAGCTCGCAGTAGCACCTGGGTATTTGATACTGGTTCTGTTGCTAATATTTGCAACTCGAAACAGGGACTACAGAATAAGCGGGCACTGGCAAAGGACGAGGTGACGATGCGCGTGGGAAACGGTTCCAAAGTCGATGTGATCGCGGTCGGCACGCTACCTCTACATCTACCTTCGGGATTAATATTAGACCTAAATTTGGTGCCAGCGTTGAGCATGAACATTATATCTGGATCTTGTTTAATGCGAGACGGTTATTCATTTAAATCAGAGAATAATGGTTGTTCTATTTATATGAGTAATATCTTTTATGGTCATGCACCCTTGAAGAGTGGTCTATTCTTACTGAATCTCGATAGTAGTAATACACATATTCATAATGTTGAAACCAAAAGATGCAGAGTTGATAATGAAAGTGCAACTTATTTGTGGCACTGTCGTTTAGGTCATATCGGTATAAAGCGCATGAAGAAACTCCATACCGATGGACTTTTGGAACCACTTGATTATGAATCACTTGGTACTTGCGAACCGTGCCTCATGGGCAAGATGACTAAAACACCGTTCTCCGGTACTATGGAGAGAGCAACAGATTTGTTGGAAATCATACATACCGATGTATGTGGCCCGATGAATATTGAGGCTCGTGGCGGATATCGTTATTTTTCTCACCTTCACAGATGATTTGAGCAGATATGGATATATCTACTTAATGAAGCATAAGTCTGAAACATTTGAAAAGTTCAAAGAATTTCAGAGTGAAGTTGAAAATCATCGTAACAAGAAAATAAAGTTTCTACGATCTGATCGTGGAGGAGAATATTTGAGTTACGAGTTTGGTGTACATTTGAAAAACTGTGGAATAGTTTCACAACTCACGCCACCCGGAACACCACAGCGCAATGGTGTGTCCGAACGTCGTAATCGTACTTTACTAGATATGGTGCGATCTATGATGTCTCTTACAGATTTACCGCTATCATTTTGGGGTTATGCTTTAGAGACGGCCGCATTCACGTTAAATAGGGCACCATCAAAATCCGTTGATACGACGCCTTATGAACTATGGTTTGGCAAGAAACCAAAGTTGTCGTTTCTTAAAGTTTGGGGCTGCGATGCTTATGTGAAAAAGCTTCAACCTGATAAGCTCGAACCCAAATCGGAGAAATGTGTATTCATAGGATACCCAAAGGAAACTGTTGGGTACACCTTCTATCACAGATCCGAAGGCAAAACATTCGTTGCTAAGAATGGATCATTTCTAGAGAAGGAGTTTCTCTCGAAAGAAGTGAGTGGGAGGAAAGTAGAACTTGACGAGGTAACTGTACCTGCTCCCTTACTGGAGAGTAGTTCATCACAGAAAACTGTTTCAGTGACACCTACACCGGTTAGTGAGGAAGTTAATGAAGATGATCATCAAACTTCAGATCAAGTTACTACCAAACCTCGTAGGTCTTCCAGAGTAAGATCCGCACCAGAGTGGTACGGTAATCATGTTCTGGAAGTCATGTTACTAGACCATGATGAACCTACGAACTATGAGGAAGCAATGATGAGCCCAGATTCCACGAAATGGCTTGAGGCCATGAAATCTGAGATATGATCCATGTATGAGAACAAAGTGTAGACTTTGATTGACTTGCCCGATGATCGGTGAGTCATTAAGAATAAATGGATCTTCAAGAGGAAGACGGACGTTGATAGTAGTGTTACTATCTACAAAGCTAGACTTGTCGAAAAAGGTTTTTGACAAAGTTCAAGGGATTGACTACGATGAGACCTTCTCACCCGTAGCGATGCTTAAGTCCGTCCGAATCATGTTAGCGATTGCCGCATTTTATGATTATGAAATTTGGCAGATGGATGTCAAAACTGCATTCCTGAATGGATTTCTGGAAGAAGAGTTGTATATGATGCAACCGGAAGGTTTTGTCAATCCAAAGGAAGCTAACAAAGTGTGCAAGCTCCAGCGATCCATTTATGGACTGGTGCAAGCCTCTCGGAGTTGGAATAAACGTTTTGATAGTGTGATCAAAGCATTTGGTTTTATACAGACTTTCGGAGAAGCCTGTATTTACAAGAAAGTGAGTGGGAGCTCTGTAGCATTTCTGATATTATATGTGGATGACATATTACTGATTGGAAATGATATAGAATTTCTGGATAGCATAAAGGGATACTTGAATAAAAGTTTTTCAATGAAAGACCTCGGTGAAGCTGCTTACATATTAGGCATTAAGATCTATAGAGATAGATCAAGACGCTTAATTGGACTTTCACAAAGCACATACCTTGACAAAATATTGAAGAAGTTCAAAATGGATCAAGCAAAGAAAGGGTTTTTGCCTGTGTTACAAGGTGTGAAATTGAGTAAGACTCAATGCCCGACCACTGCAGAAGATAGAGAGAATATGAGAGATGTTCCCTATGCATCAGCCATAGGATCTATCATGTATGCAATGCTGTGTACCAGACCTGATGTATGCCTTGCTATAAGTTTAGCAGGGAGGTACCAAAGTAATCCAGGAGTGGATCACTGGACAGCGGTCAAGAACATCCTGAAATACCTGAAAAGGACCAAGGATATGTTTCTCGTATATGGAGGTGACAAAGAGCTCATCATAAAAGGTTACGTTGATGCAAGCTTTGACACTGATCCGGACGATTCTAAATCGCAAACCGGATACGTGTTTACATTAAACGGAGGAGCTGTAAGTTGGTGCAGTTCTAAACAAAGCGTCATAGCGGGATCTACATGTGAAGCGGAATACATAGCTGCTTTGGAAGCAGCAAATGAAGGAGTCTGGATGAAGGAGTTCATATCCGATCTAGGTGTCATACCTAGTGCATCGGGTCCAATGAAAATCTTTTGTGACAATACTGGTGCAATTGCCTTAGCAAAGGAATCCAGATTTCACAAAAGGACCAAACACATCAAGAGACGCTTCAACTCCATCCGGGATCTAGTCCACGTGGGAGACATAGAGATTTGCAAGATACATACGGATCTGAATGTTGCAGACCCGTTGACTAAGCCTCTTCCACGAGCAAAACATGATCAGCACCAAGGCTCCATGGGTGTTAGAATCATTACAGTGTAATCTAGATTATTGACTCTAGTGCAAGTGGGAGACTAAAGGAAATATGCCCTAGAGGCAATAATAAAGTTATTATTTATTTCCTTATAATCATGATAAATGTTTATTATTCATGCTAGAATTGTATTTACCGGAAACATAATACATGTGTGAATACATAGACAAACAAGAGTGTCACTAGTATGCCTCTACTTGACTAGCTCGTTAATCAAAGATGGTTATGTTTCCTAACCATGAACAATGAGTTTTTATTTGATTAACGAGGTCACATCATTAGTAGAATGATCTGATTGACATGACCCATTCCATTAGCTTAGCACCCGATCGTTTAGTATGTTGCTATTGCTTTCTTCATGACTTATACATGTTCCTATGACTATGAGATTATGCAACTCCCGTTTACCGGAGGAACACTTTGGGTACTACCAAACGTCACAACGTAACTGGGTGATTATAAAGGAGTACTACAGGTGTCTCCAATGGTCGATGTTGGGTTGGCGTATTTCGAGATTAGGATTTGTCACTCCGATAGTCGGGGAGGTATCTCTGGGCCCTCTCGGTAATACACATCACATAAGCCTTGCAAGCATTACAACTAATATGTTAGTTGTGAGATGATGTATTACGGAACAAGTAAAGAGACTTGCCGGTAACGAGATTGAACTAGGTATTGGATACCGACGATCGAATCTCGGGCAAGTAACATACCGATGACAAAGGGAACAACGTATGTTGTTATGCGGTCTGACCGATAAAGATCTTCGTAGAATATGTAGGAGCCAATATGGGCATCCAGGTCCCGCTATTGGTTATTGACCAGAGACGTGTCTCGGTCATGTCTACATTGTTCTCGAACCCGTAGGGTCCGCACGCTTAAGGTTACGATGATAGTTATATTATGAGTTTATGCATTTTGATGTACCGAAGGTTGTTCGGAGTCCCGGATGTGATCACGGACATGATGAGGAGTCTCGAAATGGTCGAGACGTAAAGATTGATATATTGGAAGCCTATATTTGGATATCGGAAGTGTTCCGGGTGAAATCAGGATTTTACCGGAATACCGAGAGGGTTACCGGAACCCCCCGGGAACCATATGGGCCTTCATGGGCCTTAGTGGAAAGGTGAAAGGGCTGCCCACCAGGGCTGCGCGCCTCCCCCCTTCCCCTAGTCCTATTAGGACTAGGAGAGGTGGCCGGCCACCCTTCTCCTCTTTCCCCCTTTGGGGATTCCTAGTTGGAATAGGATTGGAGGGGAGTCCTACTCCCGGTAGGAGTAGGACTCCTCCTGCGCCACCTCCTCCTGGCCGGCGCCTCCTCCCCCCCTTGGCTCCTTTATATACTGAGGCAGGGGCACCTCTAAACACACAAGTTGACACAAGTTGATCCACGTGATCGATTCCTTAGCCGTGTGCGGTGCCCCCTGCCACCATATTCCTCGATAATACTGTAGTGGAGTTTAGGCGAAGCCCTGCTGCTGTAGTTCATCAAGATCGTCACCACGCCGTCGTGCTGACAGAACTCTTCCCCGACACTTTGCTGGATCGGAGTCCGGGGATCGTCATGGAGCTGAACGTGTGCTCGAACTCGGAGGTGCCGTAGTTTCGGTGCTTGATCGGTTGGATCGTGAAGACGTACGACTACTTCCTCTACGTCGTGTCATCGCTTCCGCAGTCGGTCTGCGTAGGGTACGTAGACAATACTCTTCCCCTCGTTGCTATGCATCACATGATCTTGCGTGTGCGTAGGAATTTTTTTTAAATTACTATGAAACCCAACAGAAGCGGTCAACTAGTGTCTTCTGTGGGATGAATACCGTGCAAGCAGAGATGTAAGATTTGCATGAATAAGGGAATAGGAGTACCTTTTTCAGTTGCCGGTGTGGTCACCTCCACATGTCGCGCCGATCTTCTTCTTTTTACCCGGGAAACCGATGTTCTGGAGGGTGCAGGCTTGGACGAACCCATGGCCAAATCGTTGACTGTGTTGCCGTGGCTGTATGTCGGCGGAGGGGAAGCAGATCCGAGGCGGCGAAGGACGGCGTAGTAGGAATAGCTTCGGTGTGGTGGAGGGTGGCGAAGTTGGAGCAACGGCGGTGAGGCGCAGGACGGCGTGGTTGAACTAGCTCGGGTACGGATGACTCGGCCTCGGCTTCAACTACTAGCCGTGGAGGGCGTTGCGGTTGAGGTTGCGGTGGACGACGACGTCGGTGTATCGGCTCCAGCGTGATGGAGGAGGGCGGCGGTTGATGGGTGGGATAGGGTGGCGGACGGAGGACGCCGGGGTTTCGCGTCTGGTGGAGAGGTAGTTTTGGCGCCCACGGAGTACGAATGGGGAATCGGACGGGTGGGGGGGAACCATGTTTCGGTCTGGGACGCGCTTGTTTTTGTTTTTGTTGAACAGAAGATGGGACGCGCTTGTTTGAAATTTGGGGAAAGTACAAACTTTGCCCCCCTCTTAAATTTCGGACCTACTACTAGTCGGGGGTAGGATGGTAATCCCAGGTGTCCCAAATAGTGGGCAGGAGCGATTTCCACCGCGCGCATGTGTGCTTAGGCGGCCATTGTGTATGAATGTTTTCCGGAGGCGGTTGCATGGCGTCTAGATGAAGCTACAAACCTACCCCGGTTTAGACCTTTGGACGTCGGGCCGGTAGGTTTCACGGGTCGGAGTTATTAGAAAAGTAATTTCCTTGTACTACCACACATTGGTCTCACGCGGTTTCGGGCGAGTAGAGGTTCTTTTGGCGCTTCGTTTGAAATTTTGAAACATAAGCATTCACGTTTAGAGTACTCTTGAACTATGAGGATTGACCTAAATAGACAACGTTATATTTAACCTTGTATGTTTGAAAACCTCATTAAATTATCCGCTTCTTTTTGAAATTTTGACACTTGAAAACCCTATAACTACGATTATTTTGGAATGGAGGAGCTAAATTTGAATCTATTTTGTACACAACTACATATGCTATTATGTACAAAATCAGAGCAAAGATTGGTGCCCCCATAATTTAGGTATGGTTTACAAATGCCATGATATCAAATTCAAATAATTGAATGGACTTCATGTTGAATTCAATTTTTTAAACCACCTTAAGTTGAATTCAAATGTATGCTAGTTCATAGGTAGCTATTTATAATGTCCATTGTGTAACTTTCGTATGTATAATGTGCTTTACACACACAACATGAACTATACTCACATTTACATTCAATTGCTAAAGCGATGCATTGTCTTGAGTTCAAAATACTAACTATGTGGATTAATTGTGTCGAATAATAACATATACATGCTCAAATTCGATAGAATCTAGATGTCTGATGGATCAATGACCAATTCTTACACGAATTGCAAATATCATGATCACATCCTAATATTTGGATACAATTTATATCTTTAATCAATGTTTAGAGCAGTCTTTTACGTGTAGTTTCACTCTCCATCGGTGGTCTCTCACACATGCTCACACACTCTCTCCCGAGGTGTCTTTCTCGCACACATGCTCTAGATATAACCCTCCCTCCCTCCCGCAACCATTTACAACTATTTTCACTAACCTTTATCACCAGCACTCTTCCTCTCGCAAACATACACACGCACAATCCTCATCGACCCTTTCTATATACATGGATTTGCCTACGCGTCTCATGTACGCACATTATCTTTACGCCTGTCTCTCACGCATTGTCTCACACCTCTCTTCCTAATCGACGAGTATGATTCTAGCAGAGCATTCTGTAGGATGCCCCTTAAAGTTAGGTTGGATGAATAGTAATATTAGAGATAAAGGGGTTACCTTAGTCCGAGAACCCAGGGTTACAAATCCTAGCCGTCTTTCTCAGTGGACACAGAGTCCTTCACAATTCTGCTATCTTTGTCTTGTACGACTAGTCATCCATGGGTCTTCCTAAATGCGTCACGGGCCGACCAATGTGGCGCAGGACGGAACCGAATGAAGGGCCTCACCTCGACCCACCGGACCTCACGCGGTGACACACCCTTTGCCCCCACGTCCCATTATCTTCTCACACCCACACATGCCAACACAAACACCACACACACAGAAAATTTCTCCTGGTGCCTCTATTCCCTCCCCCCTTGCATATACACACTCAAGGGAATGGAACCTCTTGTCATGACGTCATATTCGTCTCTCTCTCTAGACCACTCTCATTTCTTGTGCTATCTCTCCCACACCCCCCATCGGCCCCTCTATCCATGCCTCTCTCGAATACGTAATACACACACATACCTCTCTAGGTCCCGCCAAATGCATCAACTACACATTCACACATGTTACATCACGTACCCCATTGATCTAAAAAGCCCTCTCTTCACGTTTATTTCGCATACAACATTCCTTTTGAATAAAGTGTGGCCAAAAAATTATTTTAGACTTTCTACATATATACAACATTACAAAGTTATATGGAGGAGTACGAACGCTAATTTGCATTGCATGGTGCCCACAATGATATTTATTCCGCACTGTGAATTTGTATATTTTTATACTATATACAAAGTTAGTCATAATAAAGAGAAACGAAGAGCATCTCTCTCTCCATCGCATACCCCCCTGTACGCCCCTTTCACGTATGCACACAAAACTATGTCCAGGTCCTCTAAAAGTAAGCCCCCAGAAAATTCACGCATGTTTCATCTTTCTCTCGCGATATATGCAATGACGATCATTGTATTTGAAGCGAAAGCATGATACGTACATTGGACTTCAGAATCCACTCATTACGGTGACCATCTACGTTTAGTGGTTATTATACAGTCACGGGCTCACCGTACAACTCTGTATTTGCTCATGACATTATCTCACTACCGTCGTGCCCACCTGTCGACTTGTATCTACTCTAGAGCTACACTCTTATAAAATACATAAAATACACTCTTATAAAAAACAGAGTTGGTGATGATGGTGTGCCTGCCATCCGATTTATATCTGACGGATAGGAAAGAAACTATGGCAATTTTGCAAAAAGGTACCCACACACCTCTCCACATTTGCAAATAAGGCCTTCCCTCGTTCATCCTTTTCTCTCACAAGATAAACAAGTCATACAAATGCATCTTGATGTTACGTGCAACGCACGGACATCTTGCTAGTAAGAATGAAAACAAACGACAAAAAAAATTGGGACGGTGGTTTGAAGTCATGACCGCGGGCACAACGGACAAGGTGGCCTTGTGTTGGTATGCTGAGCCGTCTGTTTTAACATACAGGAGCTAGTGTGGTGATTATACACACACGCACGCATGTGCACGAACATCCACGCAACACTCACACAAACACAAGCACCCATGCACGCACGGAACACTCACACATACACACGCAGCCACGCACGCACGCAACACTCACACGCACATACGCACGCATGCATGCACACACTAGTAAACCACACGACCAACACACATTCTCACGCTGAAGTGCTCAACCAACACGTGCATGCGCACACATCAGGCCCTGACAGACACATACACAACCAGGTGATTCCCGCGCATGGGTTGGAGCCTTGTCGCGCCTGCGTAAATTTGTGTTTATCTGACCTTTTCCTATGCGAACTGACATGTGGGACCCACAAGGAACACGGTCAATTTAACTAGTCAACATGGCGCCACGCAGACTATTTGGCTGGTCAACAGAGTGCAATCCGATGCTGAACTATGAGCAAGTGACCGTATAATCACCACAAAACATATATAGTGACCGTAATCAGCTTATTCTGAAGTTCGATGACCGTATTACGCTTTTCTCTCTGTAGGCCCTCCAAAACTACATCTCTTCATGTTCTTGCATGTTACATCTAACAACTATGCAATACATCACTACTACTACACTCTAACACAATAAATCATATGTGTTTTTAGTTTTACTAGATATCATATTGTTACTTATAATTATTCAGTTTGCATACATTAAAATTGCCTTTGGTGGGACAAAGTAATAATGCTAAAAAAAGAAGTTGGAGGGACGAAGCAACCATCATTTCACTCGTTGTTGAATCCGCTTCTCCATCTTCTTCTTCGACTTAACCACGTGTTGCTTTTGCCGTTGTTCTGCCTCATGTGGGACACGGATCGGCTTGGTAAAGCACTAACACATGGGACCGCATGTTAGCAAAACCGCCAGGACAACGTCCTCCGAAAATAAGAAGCCTAATCCTAGACTTACAAAGGGCTACGTAGCTGCTACGTATACTTTCCATCTAATCTATATATGCCCCCCTGATTTTCAGGTGGGGTGGGCCTAATCCTCTCCTTTAATCCAATCAAATAGTCCCACATCACATCAGTTCGTAACTTTATGTAAACCATTACGTGGATGCAGCATTGCTCAAATAAGAAACCTCCCCCGCCATCCGCGCGGCAAAATCACCTCTTTTTACTAATCTTGATTCTATAATTTTTTAGATTAATATAATTGAGATTTGTATAGATAGCACACAGGAGCAAAACCAAGTGGTACGGTTAATGGCATCCACAATGTGTAGCCAAATGTGAAAATAGCTTTTGGCATCGTGGGAACCATTGTGGACGGTGTTGCCAAAGCCAAAAAGATGGAACCGAAGCTCCCTAATTGATTGATTGAAGGAATAGAAAAATGCAACATCTCTCCTCTTTCTCCCATGCTTGGACGCATGTAGTACAGTATAGAGCACAGAGTCTACTCCCCTGTCCCTTCTATCACAAATCACAAAGCAGTGAGGCATCAAATCACAAAAGCACGGACAAAGCAACCATCATTCCACTCTTCGCTGACTCCGCTTCTCCATCGTCTTCTTCGAGAAACCATCTCATCGCACTAGTACTCCTAGTAGTACTAGTAAAGGACTTCCTGGATGCAAATAAAGCGGTTGTCTCGGCTTGCAGGCGACACTTGCGAACGACTTATCATGGTCTCCCTCAATGGTGTTCTCGATCGAATGCACTTCGCCAAACCACACACACAAAAAAGATATCATCAACGTCACCGCAATGGGGAAGGAAGTCAAATATAGTTACTACCTCCATTTTTTTGTACACAAGTCCAGTATATCAAAATTACAATTTGCAAAGGGCCACTAACACTAATCGAGGCAAAATTGATGGGGTTATCAACCAAGGACATTAATATCCCCTGCATGCATGCGGAAGTGAGAAGGTTGGTTTGCATGGCACTGCATTAATCAAGCGATGAGGAGTGAGATGGTTAGCTCTTTGGTCTTTGGAGAAAAAAATACACATTAATTTACACGTGAAACGAGGATTTGTATTGATTAAATCCCGCGAAGGAAAACCCCGCCTTTTTTTAACACTAGTACTCCTAGTACGTACGTACTTATCTAGTTTGGGTCTAGGCCTTACATTGCCAAACTTCGCCACACATTTTTGCCAAGTTTGCCTAAAGTTTTCAAAATGAGGAGGTACACTTGCGCACGGCTATCGCGGTCGCACCGCACCCTCACATGGTCGCTCCTGCACACCACGGTCGCACCACACCCTCACACAGTCGCTCCTGCACGCCGCAAACCCAACCAAGGGAACGCACCCTCACTGACACGTGTTGTCGCATGTGAACAAACCAAACTCAACCATCCTATCACTAACACATAATTTTCGTTCATAGAGTATGTTTATCCAACCGCATGTTGGGGAGTATCCGTACAGCCCGTGCGGTGGTCTGTTGGGGAAGAAGAAAAGGTGAGGAAGAAGGAAAGAAGGGTTAGGAGACGTAGGATATTCATCCAACCGCCTGAAATGATAGACTGACCCAAGTCAGGCGACTTGCATAACAAATATATGTTTTTACACAACAAAAGATCCATAAAAACAACAACATAAAGAAAAAATATCACTGCTCGTGGAAAGAGACGGCCTCGTCATCTTTGGCTGCCGGAGTGAACCAGCCGTCGCTGCCGACGTGTGTCTCTGCACCGTGGTTGTCCTCGGCCTCCAGCTACTCGTTCAAGCGGAGCGTGCGGGCGCTCTGCACGGACGAGAGCACAACCCGGTTCAAGTCGAGGACGTCCGATTCCGCCTGCAGGAGGGCCTCGATGGCAACGGCATCCGCGCGCTCCGTGTCGAGTCGAGCCTCCGCCGCCCGGTTCAAGTCCAGGACGTCTCGTTCCACCTGCAGGAGGGCATCGATGAGAGCGGCATCTGCGCGCTCCGTGTCGAGTCGAGCCTCCACCGCCCGGTTCAAGTCCAAGACGTCCGGTTCCGCCTGCAGGAGGGCGTCGATGAGAGCGGCATCCACGCGCTCTGCGTCGAGTCGAGCCTCTGCCTCCTAGTTCAAGTCCAGGACGTCCGGTTCCGCCTGCAGGAGGGCCTCGATGGCAGCGGCATCCGCGCGCTCTGCCTCAAGTTGAGCCTCCGCCGCCCGGTTCACATCCACAACATCCGGTTCCGCCTGCAGGAGAGCCTCGATGGCAGCGGCATGCGCGCGCTCCGCGTCGAGTTGAGCCTCTGCCTCCCGGTCCTCCTTTAGTATCGCCATGTTGAACCGCTTGTCTGCCTGCACCATGGGGGACTCGGACGCCGGCATGAAGTCGACGTCCATCGTCTCATACCCATCAGGGGCCTTCTGCGCCGCGACCTCCGCCATGAACATTGGATCGGCTTCCTCCTCCTCGTAGCTTAGCTCCAGAGAACTCGGGGATAGGCCCGCCACAAAGCGAGCTTGGGAACAGAAGTCTGTGGCGCCGACCGCCGCCACGATTTTTGCGCGGCGCTCCGGCGTCTGCATCTTGTAGTAAGTGATCTTGCGGTGCACCATGGCTTTCCGGCGAACTAGGGGATGCTTGATGCGGGCTAGGGGATCGAAAGGTGGGGGAATGGGCTGGAGATTTGGTGTGGTTTTAGGGCAGTGGCTGGCGTAGGCCGAGCAGCGAAGGTTTTGGTGTGAATAGTGGTTCCAATGACGACCAGTCAATCGGTTTTGACTGTACATCGCTCTTGTCACGTTCACGTTGCAGCCCGGCATGCTGGACCCTCCACGTCGCTCACCGAATGGAACGCGCTTGTTGTGGGACTGCAGTTGAGAGCAAACCAACATCCCTCCCCCTCCCCCGCCCGCGTCATTTATTATACCACCACTCCCTCCATTTTATGCGGAGTAAATAAAAACAGAGGGAGTATACTACGGATGAGGATCCCCTGACGTGGCCGAACCCATTGAGTAACTGAGATGCGGGGCCTAGCAAGCATGGGATCCGCCGGTAAGTGACCGAAAGGGAGGGTAAGGCAGGGATACCTACGTCAGAGGATCCACTTCCACTATACTACTTTGACCAAATGTTAGAGTAATAATATATGACATGTAACTTACATAAATGTTAGAGTAATAATATATGACATGCAACTTACACAAAGCATACAAGGTCTAATGCGTTTTTCGAGGCTAACTTTGACCAAATGTTAGAGTAATAATATATGACATGCAACTTACACAAAGCATACTGTCAAATTCGTATGTGAAAGGAGTTTCCAATGATATAATTTTCACATTATACATCTCATGTACTATTAATCTTGTCAATAGTCAAATTGGAAACCATCTCGAGTACAAATCTAGGAGTACGTACGAATCTAACAATATTGATTGGGCGTTGTTGAATGTTGATACCTTTTTGATCAAAGTAGAGATACTTTGACTACACATAAAACTTATATGTAAACTATAAAGGATAGGAGGGAGTATATTTTATGTTCAAAAACGAAACGAACATTGAATACCCTTTATAAATGATTTGCGGATGCTATGATCACCGGTTCAAAATTTTGAATCCGCCTTAGGTATCACGTGCCCCCACTCGTTCCCTCTCGATTTCATCTCGGGGTCCGGAGATCTATTGAAGAGGACTAGGGTGCGTACATGCGAATGATACTCGGCGGAATGTTCAAATGAGGCATGCGGGAGGATGGGCTCGACTGGAGGGCGACATGATCGATGGAGAAGAGGGTTGGAGAGGAATGAGAAATAAGCAAACGCCACATGATTATACTTGAACGGCTCAAATAAACAACAAGTTGTCTCGCTTGGCCTACATAGTGAAAGGCCTAATGTGCAACGCGGAGCACTGACGCTCGAATATGGCCGGGAAAACAGGGAAACCGACATGTGGGGCACACCCGTCGGGACGACGTAGCGCAGACTAGTCCAATGGAGGAGCTGGCCCACGACCTCCTCGCCATCGACAACCGTTCATGTGGGTCGTTGGGGCCAACAACGGGGCGCTGCTCCAGCACCGCCTCTAGACACGGCGACTGCGGTGAGTGACACACTCATATCATCGCTAGACACGATCGGTTTCAGTGGGCCGAGGGTGGTGTTTGGTTTGTGCCCAAGGTTGCCCCATCAAAGCATTGGGTAGCCAAAATTTTGGTTGAGGTATTGGTTGCCCATGATTTGGCCGACATTGGCAAGAAAAATGAACTAAAGTTGGCTAGAGTTCATTGGCATGCCAAATAAATGGCAACCATCCAAACAAAGACCAATCTTTGGGTCATGACCAAAATTTTGGTTGATGTATTTGTTGCCCATAATTTGGCCGACATTGGCAAGAAAAATGAACTAGAGTTTGCTAGAGTTCATTGGCATGCCAAAAAAATGGCAACCATCCAAACAAAGACCAATCTTTGGGTCATGACCAAAATTTTGGTATGGTGCACTTTGGCCACAATCCAAACACACCCAACACCTGTCTTGTCGAGGATGCACGGGGCACCGCGACGCGTCCGTGGAGTGGTGTAGCGCGGCCAACTGCATCCTCTGGACGTGAGACCATGACGGGTCGTCTTGCTTTTTCAATGACATGCGGGGATCGCATGTGAGCAAAGGGCATCTCCAAAGTTGCCACGATCGCAGCTGACTACCCTGGCACACCAAAACCCTCGTCCCTCGCACCGTCGCGCAGTGCGTTCCCAGCTGGCGCCAGCTGCCCGCATTCATGCTGTCCGTTCGTATGTCGTCGTTAAGAGGCTCGGTGCCCGAGGAACCAACTCCGTCGACTTAGGCCTTCCACTATGTGATCGGTGCCCGGTACATTAAAATATTACAGATTGGGCATCGATGCTCTGAGAAATTTCTATGGCACCGGTCACACTATGTGCCTTTGCAGCCCATAGAAAATTGGGACCACATGTATACATAAAAAATGGAGCAAGCCAGCTTTCCCTCAATCCTTCATACGAGTTCTCTAGTCCTTCTCTGTCCCATCCCCTTGATCCTTCACAGTTTAATATATTTTATTGCAATGCTAGAAGTGGATATCGGTGCAGCAACATGCTCCGGTTCCCTAGAAAAATATTATGGCGCCGGCTGGGCAATGGAGGGCATCGGTGCCAAATGAACCAAAAGTGTATTTGGCACCACTTTTGGCCTACATAGTGGAGGGCCTTAATGACGCACCCGGACGCTTGGCCTCACCGGATTGCGCTACTTAAAGCGGCAATGCCCAGCTAACCTCCACACCATAGCGCATCATCCTCCTACCTGGAACCACATCCGCCATGACCGCAAGTGCGAACGCTCTGTGGGAGAGCTTGTTTTCGGGGATGAAGCTCGAGGTCGCCGCCCTCACTCAAGTCGCCTCTCGCGACGCAATAGCAGCGTAGCCGGACGCGGATGCGACCGCACAAGCGGTGGCCACCCTGGCGGCCGACGACGGGAGCACTGTCAGCCACGCGTCCTACTTGCCGCCGTCCAACGTCCGACACCGCCAAGGTTGGGGACTCCTCTGAGGATGAATAGGGCATGGGAGGCGGCAGGGCATGGTGTGCCAACTGGCTGGTCCGTATCCCGTGTTCTACTCTTCCTCGTCGGAGACCGCACCTTCACTTCACGGGTCTTGAACCCCGCCCCCGTACATAGAGATCACAGATGGAGGACGTCGGTCGCCGCCATAGAATAGGTTTAGGGTCGGGTTTCTTTTATTTTTCTGTCCTATAAAAGTTTGAAATGTAATGAAAATCTGCCGTGTTTGCATTAATCTCGGTCGGTGTATATGAACTTTCACAATAATATACATATTGTAGGAGTACTAGCAAGATGCCCGTGCGTTGCACGGAAGATCAAGATCTTGTGGGACAAAAGGATGAACGAGGGAAAGCCTTATCTGCAAATGTGGAGTGGAGTGCGGGTAAATTGTCATAGTTCTTTCCTATCCGTTATATATAGATCGGACGGCCTATATGCAGGATGACAGGCACACCATCATCACCAACTCTGCTTTTAATTGAACCGAGACAAATCTAACATGCGAAGTAAAATAAACACATAGGGTCTATACATACACAAATTATCTTAGGCACTCCAATAGTACGTCCACTACACATTCACGCATTTCACATCTTTCTACATCTATAGGAACCTACGAAAGGGTTAACGTAAATTGCCTCTCTCTCTCCTCCCCTGATATTCATGGTGGTGGGCCCCTCCCTCCGCCCAATCTATAATTAACAGCTCACACGTTTCACATTACGTTAATTATGTAACTGGGATTACGTAGGTGTAGCATTACTCGTCCTAAAAAACCCAACTAAGCCAACCTCCCAGCATATCGCGCGAGAAAAGACCCGGCCACGCTGTTTTAGTCAGGATTACCGGATTACTAGTAGTAGTAGTATTGATGGATCGCGCGAAGCAACAAATTTTTTTTTGAGGGGGTGAAGCACCTAGTTTAAAAGGAAAAAAAGGCGGTACACTCACAACACTCCTGTCGCGGTCGCATTGCACCCCACACATGTTCGGTCCTGCACACGGCTCACGCAAACGGAACGCGCTTCGGCTTGCCTCTTCACTGACACGTGGGCCTGCACTTGGAGAAACCGACCATGCACCAAACCCCCCCGCCCACCGCGCAAAAATCCTCCCCCCCCACACCCAAAAATTCCCCCCAAATCCGATTCAACCGCCCTTCGGCCGACTAGCCAATAATATTCCCCAAACCCCTCTCCCCTTGTCCCCCTCCACTCCATTCGCTCCGCCAAAGCTGCCCTCTCCGCCGTGCCGATACATCGGCGCCGCAGTTCAGCGATCCTCTCGCTCCCACAGTACGCTCTCGTAGACTGCCATCCTCTAGCCGCGCCGCCACCTCTGGCAACATTCTTGTGGAGGCCCACGACGGTCAGCACCGCCACCACTGGTGATGTTCGTGTGGAGACGCACGGCGGTCATCTTCTCCCACGGTACGCGCATTCTAGAATGAGGCCCCGTTCATGTCGGTGTAGCGTTGAATGTTAGCTGATAGACGCTGTTAATCTCACTGTTTGCCTAATTAGTTTACTGTCAATATGCTCTACTTAAGAAGCTTCCTTGTCCTGTTCTGCACTCAATCTGCTTAGCTGAGATGGCATGCCAAGGCCGATTAATTGCTAAAATATCCTGCCATATATTTATTGTGACGTAGATTGCCATGGTCTAGTAGCCAATCTATTAGGTGAAATAGCTCTACACCATTTTATACTCGATCTTTGTTGCTGCGATGGCCTTCGATAGTTTGATGGCTGTGTGCTCGGCCTGATTGACTGCTGAAACAGCCTGCCATAATTTAGCACTCAAATCTGTTTGCTGAATTAGCTTTACATATATTTTGTTACTTAGATCTGCTCGTCCAAATATCTTGCCATAGCTTTGGACATCGACCTAGGTATTTTTTTCTGGACTTCATAAAAAAGCATATATGTTTTACCTGTAATATCTAGTAGAAGAACTAATTTGTATGTCTAACAGATGGACAAGACTTGGATAACTTCTGCTCGAAGATTCTCCGCTGCATATGTCGAGGGCGTTGAAAACTTCATGAACTTTATCAGAGCTGAGTACGGTGGTCCGAAATTAGATGTGCTCTGCCCGTGTAGCAGTTGTATGAATTCAGTTACAAGACCCCAGTCAACTGTGCAAAATCATCTACACTTATATGGGATGTCGGTCACATATACTAGGTGGGTTCATCATGGTGAAGCTGTGAACGTCAATGTTATTGACTACGTGGAAGCAGCAGATCACCGTCTTGATCTGCCTGATGCTCAGGTGCAAGAGGAGGAGGAGGTGGTGGTGGCGGAGCCAGTGAGTTTGACCAACATTGAAACAATGCTATGAAATGCTCGTGCATTCCGTGAACTTTCACCTGTAGAAGAAAAACGGTGGGCCCGCATGTTGGAACAATGCAACGTTGCTGTCACCCCAGGAAATAAGCTATCAGTATTCTCAGCTATGGTCACCTTTCTTCAGGTGAAGACATCTGAGCGGATGACCAACAAATCATTCGATGCGATGTTGGCTGCTTTCCGCAAATCTTTCCCAGATGCGTCTGAGCTGCCACACACCTACAGTAAAATGAAGAATTTCCTTCGTGTAGTTGGAACTAGATATGATATGATCCATGTTTGTAATAATAATTGTGTTCTGTTCTGGAAAGATTATGCCAACTTAATTGAATGTCCGAAATGCAAATCATCAAGATGGAAAGATGGCGATGCTGTGAAGAGGATTCCTCATAATGTTCTTAGACATTTTCCAATTACACCAAGATTGCAGAGGTTGTTTCATGATGCTGAAAGAAGAGAGGATGTACTGTGGCATTCTAGGAACCAGGAGTACAGAGATCAGAATGTAATGAGCCATCCATCTCATGGTAGTGAGTGGAAAAGCTTCAATGATAAACACAAAGAGTTTGTTGCTGACCCGAGAAACATTAGACTTGGCTTAGCTTCAGATGGATTTAACCCATTTGGCCACCAGAGCGCCACATATAGCATGTGGTCAGTGCTTGTTATCCCTTACAACATGCCTCCAAATGTCTGCACCAAAGAATCAAACTACATGATGACCTTGCTCATCCTAGGTCCAAAAAGTCCTGGAAAGGATTTTGATTTGTTCATGGAGCCTCTTGTGGAGGAACTTCAACAACTATGGAAGGGTGTTCTCACTTGAGACCTATATAGCAGCCCACCAACTGATTTCTTTCTGCGTGCTGTTGTAATTTGGTGCATCCATGATTATCCGACTTTGGGCACTATGTCAGGGCGAACGACACATGGTTACAATGCATGTGTTCACCGTGACAGGAATCCGCTGTCATACACAATACTTAGCAAGATCTGTTACATTGGACACCGCCGTTTCCTTGCCAAGGACAAGCCGCATCCTAGAAAATACCGAAGACATGTGTTCAATGCAAAGCATGAAAATCATGATGCACCAAAGAGGCTCACCGCCGATGAGTTGCAAGTGGAATTAGAGAAGGTCAGGCATATTACACCAGGTAACCATCCTGGTAATGGTAGCGGGAAAAGGAAGCGTGGCACGGTAGAAGAGAGATTATTGTTTACCCGCAGGTCCACTTTGTGGTACTTGGAGTATTGGAAATATTTGGATCTGCGGCATAATCTTGATGTGATGCAAATCGAGAAAAATATATGTGACAGCATTATCGGCACACTTCTTAACATTGAAGGCAAGACGAAAGATACCTTAAAATCTAGGATTGATTTGACACACCCGGGTATCAGAAAGGATTTGCAGGTGCAAGATGAAGGTAAACCATGGGATATGGCACCAGCTGTGTACGTCTTGGACAAGGTAAAAAGAAAAGAATTCTGCGAGGTCCTGTCACATGTGAGATTCCCACATGGATTTGCTTCCAACCCTGAAAGGAGAGTCAGTGCAGATGGAAACAAGGTACAAGGGTTGAAAACTCATGACTGCCACATCCTACTTCAAAGGGTTTTACCTGTTATCCTTAGAGGATTGGGCCGCCCTGACTTATACAGAGCAGTTGCAGAGTTGGAACAATTCTTCAGGGTACTCTGCAGTAGAAATATCAGGATAGATGCTTTGGAGCATCTTAGAGACAAGATACCAACTATCCTATGCGACCTTGAGAAGATATATCCTCCAGCCTTCTTTGATTTGATGGTGCATTTGGCTGTTCATCTACCTGATGAGGCACTACTTAGAGGTCCAGTACAGTATGGCTGGATGTACCCTATTGAAAGGCGGCTAGGCACTTTCAAAGGCTATGTTAGGAACAGAGCTAGACCCGAGGGTTCCATTGCAGAGGCCTACATTGCTACAGAAGCATTGACATTCTGCTCAAAATACATTGAAACAACTGATTAGCTTAGCAAAGAGGTGGGTGAAGACAATCCCGAGCTCAATGTTTTCGATTATTATGTTCGAGTTACATGGAAGAGTCGACAAGAGGACAAACCTAAAGATTTGGACAAAATGGTTTGGTATGTGTTGAATAACTGTCCTGAGATACTACCTTATATCAAGTAAGTGCAGTACTGCAGCTTATACATTGTAATCTACTAAACTTGTAGCACATTCTTATATATTTAGATGTTTGACGCGATCACTATGTTGTGCAGCATCTACAAAGAGGAGTTACTATCGCAAAATCCAAGAAACATTGACAAACTGGTTATGATAGGATTTGCAAAATGGTTCAAGAACCATGTAAGCTTTTGAAGTGCACTGTCAGTTTTTTTAATATATTGAGTACATAAGATGATCAGCTTGTCTAGTTTCTAACCATAGGTTAAGAAGATGCGGGAGGATGGGCAGGCAGTTGATGATGCCCTTTACTCACTAGCAATGGGTCCTGATACTCGGGTAAGACATTATGAATCTTGCGTTGTTGGAGATGTGTGCTACAACACCCTTGCACGAGACGAAGGTAGGAAGACACAAAACAGTGCCATCATGAGCACAGATACGTACGACAAAGAGACAACTGAAATGTATGCTAACATAACAGACATTGTTCAGTTGCAGTATATCTCCAGTTTCGAGGATCATCGGTGTGTGGTTTTGTTGTGTTGTCGTTGGTATAACCTGTTTTCCAGGATTGCAAAACCCAGAGCTGATGATTATTTCAAATCCATGAATGTCAAGGCGGCGTACCAGACCAACGAGCCTTTTATTTTGGCAAATCAAGCAACACATGTATTTTTCTTGGAAGACACATTTGCACGTAGCGATGACTGGAGAGTATTACAAAGGTTTGAGCAAAGGAATTCATTTAATGAAGTTGCACAACAAGATGATGCTTACACTGCTCCTGATGTACAAGATAACACAGATGTTCCTAATATCTTTGAGAACCATCACGTCAATGACGTCGGCGAAAAGATTGCCTGTCGTGCTATGGACATACAAGAGTTGATCAAGAAGAAGCCAATGTTCGAGGACGTTGAGGACGAAGAAGAAGATGACACCGTGGGGAATTACGATTCAGACTGATACACATGGCGAAGATGTTGACGCTGCTGCCGCGGATGATGATTACATTGGTTTTGTCGTATTTGCCCGTCAGAAGACGTTTTTTATCTACTATGTGAATTTGTGTTTGCTATGACAACTGAAACCTGATGAAAATTGTGTTTAGTATTTTGCAGTGAGAACATCACTTGTTATGTATGCTGATTTGTGTTTGGTGATTGTATGACAACTAAAACATGATGACATGGTTGTGTAGTTGTACTCATATTTGGCTGTGAAACTTGAATTTGATGACATAATTTGCTGTTGGACTGCAATTTGCTCGACGTCTTCGAATGAGAACAAAGCTGACCCGACAGGGCCTCTGCTATTTATTTATTTATATGAGCAAAAGGGGATACCCCCTAATTTCTGTTAATAGAGATCATTAGATGTTCACAACACTACGCCCAGCCTGCTACACAGGTTTCACTCATTACTAGTTTTAGCAAAGTGCTCATGTTGTAGCCACTGAATACATCACGAGTGCTACATACACTGCAAATAAAGAGACAATCATCCTACTGAGCACATTGATTTTGCCCATTATCTTCACAAGCTCTTTCATCTCCTCATTGCTGTCAAGGCCGTTCAGCAGCTGTTGCTTGGCCATGATCAGAGGAACTGCATCTTTAACCTTCTGCTCTGCATCTTCCTCTTCTGTCGTTCCTTCACTTACTTGTCCAACACCCCAACCTGTTGGTATTGGGATTCGTCGGCTAACTAAATAATCAGCATAGTTGCATTCCCCCACATCAGCAACTTCCCAGAAATACAAATCACACGAATCTTCCCTTTTCTGCACGAATCAAATTGGAAGATCATCAGCCAAACTATTAAAAAAATCAGCAACTGAAAGCAGCAGAACAACACTTAAACATATTATTACCCCATGATTCGGGCATTTGTAGAAGACTCGGCCAGGGTTGCGGATTGTGGTTGAGGCGCGACGGATGACCCTGCGTGATGTGCAGTAGTGGCACCACACCAACGGCAGCGGGTTGCGATGAGCAATCGGCTGCGGTGCGCGTGCTGGCGGGGTTGTGATGAGACCCACATGCGATGGTACGTGTGGCTACTTGGTGCATATCTGGTTGTTTCCTGCTGAAGAGCAGGTGGACGAGCAGCCAGCGGACATGGTTGCTGCGGCCAGAGCTTCTGATGCTAGGAAGAGTAAGTAGAGAAGAGGAGAAGCGGATGTTGGATATGTCAGTTTCATTACTTGCAGAGTAGCATAGCACCATATATAGAATATAGTCATTGTCTAGGTTTGGATAAGAACCAGCTACAGGAGCACGTCTTTCTTTTTTCTAAAACTCGGCAACGTCTCTTTACTGGTACACTAGCTTGTTCTGTACGCCTTCCCAAGTCTTTGATTTTCTTTCCCTTTTTTTGCAAGGAAGGAAGGAGGAAAAAATTGAGAGTTCCTCGGACTCGAACCCAAGACCTCTCGGTTGAAAACCAAGGGTGCTAGTCACTTATGTGGCAAAGGTTCCCTGGGAGGAGGACGACAGATGAATGCATTTTCCTCATAGTTTTCTTCCTATATATAAAAAAGTATGCTACTTGGTGTCTGCTTAGTCAAAAAAGATTGTGCCAACCTTGACCGTTGGATTGACATTCACGTCTGTCGTGTTTCTTCAGTCTCTTCTTCCTCGAGCCGCCAAAGCCAAACCAGCACCGGCGGGACCACCTGCTCCCGCCTCCCACAGTTGGTTGTGATCTTCCCCGGCTCCTATTCGTTCCCGTCTGAGGCCTCACCATCGTCCTCCGCCTTGGTTCACTCGCCGCGGCGCCGCCCTCTGGTGTTGTCAACATGGTCAACAACCGAGAGGAATAAGGAGATGACTGTACATTGTGAGGATGACAGTAGGGACCCAGCAGCGCGTGCAGTAATTTTGTTTTTTCGGGACGGAGAAGGGTATCAACTGGGTTGTGCGGGACCCGTGGCCCGTCTAGCCTAGGCTTTTATTTCATATGTTTAGCACATGACCAGCCCAGTTTGTTTTTTCCTTTCTAAAAAATGGCTAGCCAGCTATTTTGTTTTTTGTAGAATAACCAACATAGGCCTACTTGCTTTTCTACGCCCTGCTGGGCCAGAAATCTTTCAAGACAAGGAGGGATGCATTTTGCCCAGAAAATGGGCTATAAGTAATAAGAAATGGGCTATAAGTAATAAGAAATGGGCTATAAGTAATAATAAATGGGCTGTAAAATGAAAAAAATATAGCAAACAGGCAATTAGTTCCAAAATACTGTTTTCTTTCGAATTTTGATATTTTAAATTTCATTGTTTTTGTGTGGGTAAAATTTCATTGAATTTTAATTAAGGTATATTTAGATTTAAAATTAATTTGAATCTGGCTAGAAATTTCGGGCTGTATGCTGTTTGGGACAGATTTGGAGGCTGACTTGTGTGTCTACTAGGTTGACGTGTACTTTGGCTTTGTCAACTTAGTCCACAAACGATTCTAGCAGTAGTGACCGTTGGATGTTAATCCAACGGCCGTGGTGCTTCTTCAATATCTGATCTTCTTGCTCCAGCCGCCCAAACCAGCTCCGATGGGACTGCCTGCTCCCACCTCCCATGGCCGGCTGTGCTACCGCACAGGCCGCACCGCCCCACCCTACTTCATTGCTGGCCAGGCCATTCCTCTACTCACCCACACCTCCTGTTATTTTCTGGCGACGGCAGCCGGACCAGTAAACCCTCGTACTCCCCACCGCGTGGGCAACCATTACCGAGTCTTCCCCAGCTCCGTGTCGTTCCCTTCCTAGGCCTCGCCATCGTCCACCGCCATGGTGCTCTCGGCCCGGCCTGGTCAACATGGTCAACGAACGACATCCATCGGCCGTGGACTGTACGCGCAAAATAATGATTCCTCCACCTGACAGCTGGGACCCACCGGAAGGGTCTCTGTATTTCACGAAAAAATGTTCCCCCCGCTGACATGTCGGACCCACCAGCTATATCTTCGCACGCAAGGAAGTGCCTACTTATTATGCACAAAAAATGTATACCCCCCTCCTAGCTGGGACCCACCATAGTGGGAGGATGACTTGTGGGTCAACTAGGTTGACGGGGACGGAGGGCTTTGTCAACTTAGTCAATATGAACGATTCTAGCTCCAGTGACCGTACGATGTCCATCGAACGGCCATAGTGCTTCTTCAACATCTAGTCTTCTTGCTCCAGCCGCCCAAAGCAGCGCCGGTCGTGCCGCATGCTCCTGCCTCCCGTGGTCGGCTGTGCTGCCGCGGAGGCCTTACCGCCCCCTACTATTCCCACCGCTGGCCAGGCCCTGCGGCGACGGCAGCCTCACACCGCAGCCGAACCAGTGAACCCTCGTACTCCTCTCCACGCGGGCTTCCACTGCCGCGTCTTCCCCGGCTCCGCGTTGTCCCCTTCCTAGGCCTCGCCGTCATCCATCGCTGTGGTGCTCTCGGCGCGGCCTAGTCAATGTGGTCAAGGAACGACTTCCATCGGACGTGGACTGTACGTGGAGAGGTTGACAGCTGGGTCCACAGCCGCAGCAAGGAAGTGCCTCCTTATTACGTGGAAAATAATGATTCCTCCACCTAACAGCTGGGACCCACCGGACGGGCCACTGTATTTCGCGGAAAAAACGTTTCCCCCTGACTGCTGGGACCCACCAGCTTCATCTTCGCATGCAAGAAAGTGCGTCTGGGCAAAAAAAATTGATTCGCCCCCCTGACTGCTGGGACCCACCAGCTACACCTTCGCACGCAAGGAAGTGTGTCCGGGCAAAAAAACGATTCGCCCCCCTGACTGCTGGGACCCACCGGTACATCTTCGCACGCAAGGAAGTGCGTCCAGGTAAAAAAACGATTCACCCCCTGACTGCTGGGACTCACCAGCTACATCTTCGCACGCAAGTGCCTGACAGTCGGGACCCACCTGGTTGAAGCATATGTAGCGTTGTCATTCTGGTCGCGAACGTGTACGTACATATATACTGGTGGATGTAGAGGCGCGCACGTGTCGTAGTAGAGGTGCGCACGTAGCATGTACACGTACGTACATCGGCCAGGGTGCAAGAAAGAAAATACGGCCACGTATGTGTACATACGGGCGGGGTCTCGAATGCCTACTCGCGCATACGTACGGCGAGGGCTTGTGTACATGGCTGGGTCGGAACGGAGAAACAGCGTCGTCGTCATATTCATGGGGAGGCAACGGAATGCGTCGTGTTCATAGGGAGGCAACATAATGGGTCGTGTTCATCGGGAGGCAACAGAACGCATGGGAGCCAACCGGCTGGGTCGGAACGGAATGCGTGGTCATGTTCATCGGGAGGGCTTGGACGGAACAGGCGATGGAAACAAGGCCTAGCATACCGCACAACGGAGGAACGGCCCTCCTATGTTCGGAACGGGGTCTTGTTGATCGGGAGGGGTGTGGCATACCGCAAAACGGAGGAAACAGACCTCCTACGGTCAAAACGGGGGTCCTGTGGATCAGGAGGGGTGTGGCGTACCGCAAAACGGACGAAACGGACCTCCTACGGTCGAAACGGGGGTCCTGTTGATCGGGAGGGGTGTGGCGTACCGCAAAATGGATGAAACACACTTGTGTTGGAGTGCTACGGTCGAAA
>NC_057798.1:622748523-622785072 GCF_018294505.1 Triticum aestivum
GGTCGAAACGGGGGTCCTGTTGATCGGGAGGGGTGTGGCATACCGCAAAACAGACGAAACGGACTTGTGTTGGAGCGCTATGGTCGAAACGGGTGTCTTGTTCATCGGGAGGGGTGTGGCGTACCGCAAAACGGGACTCCACAGAATACTGTTCATCTCCACCGTCGACCTCCTCTAGCCTCCACGGGCTCCTGTTCATCCAGCCTCCACCGCGCGGTACTCCACCGGCTACTGTTCAACCGCCCCTCCACCGTCTACCATTCATCCAGCCCTACACACCACGGGGTCCTGTTCAACCACCCCTCCACGGGCACCCCTCCATCGTCTACTGTTCATCCAGCCCTCCACCACACCACAGGGTCCTGTTCATCCAGAGGCAATGCCACCGCTCGCTGTTGATCCAAACCCCCCCGTAACGCTCACTGTTCATCGAATCGATCGGCTTCAGTTAGCAGCAGTAGCAAAGGAATCACTCGATCGGGTTCAGTTGATAGCTATCGATCGATCACTTGGGTTCAGTAACGCGTAGCTTGCAGTGCAATCGCTCGGGTTCAGTTAGAGCCCAACGCCTCGCTCGGGTTCAGTTAGAGCCAACGCCTCTCACACACGCACGTACGTGTACGAGAGAAACGTGCATCGCTCGGTCCCCGACCTCCCACCGTAACCGGCAACTCCCCGAAATTTTCCTCCGCCTCGCTTCTACCATGGTTTTTTCCGTCATGGACGGCCCAAAGAATGTCATGCAGCTGCGTCTCCAGCCTGCCCAGGACGAAAAGCCCATTTTCTATCATGATTTTTTGTCATAGAAGTAGGAGCCCACCACATCTATGATGATACCGGGTTTTGTGACAATTATCGTCATAGAAGTGTCATATGTATGACATAATTTTTTTTCGTTTGGCCCAAAATGTCACGGATGTGTCTTTTGTTTGTAGTGCCTCCGACCTCCTGATCGCCTTCATCGAGCGCCGAGTTCTCCCACTCCAGAGCCACCCTCATCCAATCTTTCGGATGAGCGGGCACCGCGACCACAGCCGGCTGTGCACGAAGCAGATGCCAACTGCTGAGGTTGCGCGAATGGTGAATGAGATCTCCGACCTCAAGGTGTCGGAGGCAGAGTGGCGGTACGGGAAGCGGCCGTACTCACGCGACGATCCGCCGCCTGCCGTAAGTTTCTTCAACTCTTCCTTCTGATCTGTTTTTCCAGTCTTGTTCTTGTCGTGATGCGACTCCCTTCTGGAGTGTAGATTTATATGTCCGAGGCTACGGCCGCCATCCTAGGGCCGGGTGGTGACTACCTGCCGGACAGGGCGGTGAGTGACGTGGACGACCCCGACTTGGGGGCGGCCGCCTTGGCAGACAACACAACAGGCGGTGGCGGTGAAGCAGGCGGCTCCGAGGAGGGCGGCAGCGTGGAGACTTGGCCCGATGATGACAATGATGACGACGAGCCGCGCCCCGCCCGGAGCACTGCCAACACTGGCGCCGGCCCTTCTTCTGGGCCGCCCGCCCATGGCGGCAAGCGCAAGCGGAGGCAAGGCGCTGCCCTGTTTGGCAGCGTGCCGAAGAAGCCCAAGAACCCGGTCGTGGCGACCAGGCGGAAGGAAGCCGCGGCCAAGGTGGCCAAATATCAGAGGCAACTGAAGGTGCCGGTTATGGTGTCAGCGTAAGTGTTCTTCCCATGCTTTTTGCTTCTTCGCCAAACCGGCCTGGAAAAGTTTTCTGATTTATCCTCTCATCCCAGGGCCCTGCTAACTCTCGAGAGGTCGGGAGCCGCCTCGGTCATCAGGCCGGTAACAACCTCCTCCACCAGCCCGCGAATTGATCCGGCCGCCGACCTCCTGGAGGTGACAGAACGGAACGAAAGGGAGGCGCATGAGGAAGAGGCGGACCGCCTGGCGAAGGCGGAGGTGGACAAGGCTGCATCGTCCGCGATGAAGAAGTTAGCGCAGGCGGAGGCTGAAGCTGCGGAGAGGGAGCGGCTCACGGAGGCCGCATGCCGTCAGGAGTCGCTGCTCGTGACGCCTTTGAACACCGCGCCACCTCTGCCGGAGTTTGAGGCGATGACCGAAGGAGCCGATGACGAGCAACCGTTCATGGAAAGGGAGGGCGGCGACGTGGTCATGCCAGACGTCATCGTGCCGCCGCCGACGACAAATAAGACACAGGCCGAGCAGCCGGCCGGGCCGCCAGTGCCACCAGCCGGGGACGTGGTGGTGACGGACCTTACTCCTGAGGTTCGCACACCCGTACGCCGCCGTCTTGAGAAGGCGGCTTAGGCACCGCGGCCGCTGGAGGCTGGCGCCGCGAGCTTATCGGTCCCTGACACTGAAGCAACCAACACCGCACCGGTCGGCTGGATACGCGGGGGCAGGACGGGCACCCTGAACCAGGCGTCCCTCGACGTCCAAGCCAAACTCCGGGCCGAAGACGAAGCCCTTAAGCGCTGCAACGAGGCCTTCCTGGACTCGCGAGCCACCATCTGCGTAAGTTATTTTTTGGCTTTCTTCATTGGTTGATCTTCTTGCTTCCCTCGTGGGGGCAAGCAAGCGCACCCACTGGGTGTAGTCCCCAAGTTCCGGGCCGGCTGCTGAGCAGTCGGCCTGGAACTTTTATCTTGCAAGTGCCAAATGCTAACCTCATCTGGTATCCCCTCTGCAGGACTACCACAATCTTCGCGCGGTCGCCTACAACTCCAGGGTTCGGGAGCTGGAGGCGCAGACCTCCTATCTGTCTGAGAGCCGGAGTAGGCTTCAACTTTCTTCTTTTTTTGCGGGGGCGTGCTGGCGCACCCGCGGGCTGTAGACCCCGAGGCTCAGGCCGACTGCTGAGCAGTCGGGCCGAATCTCCTCAGTTGCTCTACCTTTGCTGACTACTTCTTCTCTGCGGGGGCGCGATGGCGCACCCGCGGGCTGTAGTCCCTGAGATTCGGGCCGACTGCTGAGCAGTCGGGTAGGATCTCCCGGCAACTGCGTCCCTCTTCGTCTTTTTGACAAATGCTCTTTCTTCTTTTCTACTTTCAGAGGCCAACGCTGCCTTGCAGCAGCAGCTGGGCGAAGCCAACATCGCTCTGCGCGGCAAGGAGTCGGAGTGCAACAAGCTGACCGAGGAGCGAGACCGACTGGTCGCTCAGCTCACCGAACAGGCAGAGGCCCTCAAGACGGCCCAGTGGGAGGCAAAGGAGGCGCAGATGTTGGCCTGCTTCAGCAGCATCGAGGATTTGGTCGATGGTAAGCTTTTATTCTTCTTATCTCTTTTCTTGAGCTGCCGGCCTTTGACTAAGCCGACTGCTTGTTTTTGGATTTGTTCTTCTTGCCTTCTGCCCGAGCAGATTTCTTCCCGGGTCACTCCATTGCCACGAATCAAATCATCGAGGCCCAACGCATGGAGCGGAGGGCGAAAGGCATGCAGATCGCCGCTGACGCCCCTCGGACCCTCAACGAGCAGATCCTCAGCATCCAGGCCCGTCTACGGCCTGCCCATCAAGTGTTGCGCCGTCTTCAGGGTGTCGGGGCCCAAGCGGTTTCTGCCCTTTGGCCAGGCTTGCCGGCTCCGCGCAGCCCCAGCCGGACCGCTGACTGGCTGGAGGTGGCGGCCGGCCACCTGGAGGCCTGGAACGGCTCTACAGCCCGGGCAGGAGCGCGCCGGGCCCTTAAGTTCATCAAGGCGTGGTATCCTAGGCTAAGTCTAGCCCAGTTAGCCACATTTCGGCTGGAGGCGCAGGAGGAGCTGGTGGCGGTGGAAGCCGAGCTTATCCACAAGGCGGTGGCGATCGCCGACTTCACCGACACCAGTATCTTCGTTCCGGAGGTGATCGAGGAAGGCGCCGAGGCGCAGCAGGAGTGGCTTGGGCTGAACCCGAAGGACAGCAAGGACTCAGCCGAGGTCATCGACTCCAGTGACAAAGGGGAGGAGGAGGAGGAGGAGGAGGAGGAGGAGGAGGAGAGCGATGACGACATGCAGGAAGCCGGGGCAGATGGTCAGCCCCCACCTGACCGGGCCTCAAGCAACAATCCACGCTCCAAAGCGCCGCCTGCTGCTGGAGGCGGCCAGGCGGGGATCGACCAGCCGCCCGTGCCTCCGAGGGGCGCCACAGACTCCATCATCCAGCCCTCCGTCGTCCCGGCCGGCGCCGCAGACTCCAGAGCTCAGCCGGAGCCGTCTGCCGCGTCAGCCGGCGCGGCTGACTCCGTCATCTAGCTGGAGCCACCTGCAGCACCAACCGGCACCGCCGACCCCAACATCCAGCCAGAGCCGTGCACGGAGCCGACAGTCGCTGCGGACCCCAGCGCCCAGCCGGAATCTTCCGCTTCTCCTTAGGATGTTTATCTTTTCCTTTTCCTGTTTGCTGAAGTCTGGACAACTTGATTAAATTTCGCAATTCCACCCGCGGGGTGTATATCGAACTTTGTTGAATGCCGGCCAGTAGGCCTTTATCCATGTAAATATCTTATCATCATTCATGCTTTGCTTTGCCGACTTCTATCTTTCCTTGCCTTTTACTCCTTGGTTTTTCCTTTGCCGCCCTCCCTTGGCTATCCCCTTGCCAGCCAAGCAGCCGCTCTGCAGAGTGCGGCTGGGTTGAGTACTTAGCTTTTTGCAGGAGGGCTAGTACATAGCCATTCGGAGTGTTGGTAATAAAAGTAGGAGCCGACCGACCGGCTGCTCGGCAGCCGGACGAATAGGTGCGATGCCGACCTCGGCTATATGCATTTTGTCCTTAGTCATTTTTTGTGTGGGCACCGTTTTGCGACCTCTGCCCGTTGTGCAGTCGCTCCGCAAGCTACGGTTTATGGCAAAGGGAATGTCTGGTGCTGACACACTACTTGTCCGGCTGCAGGAGGCAACATATAGCAGAAGGCGGCGAGCCTTCGGGCCGACTGGTCGAACCCGGTGCCAGGCAGAAATGAAACTATACATACTCATGGCATAACACTTATCACATAGATAAAATAGGGCAGTTCCTGAGTTCTTTTCGGGGGACCCGGAGTCTTTATACGTAATACAAAAGGTAGCATGATACATACTGCTCTCAACTGTAAAACCTTCGGAGGAGGTTTGCATTCAACGGCCTCTCCGTCTCCTTGCCTGAATAATCTCTCTTGCGTGCTCTGGGTTTCTGAGCGTCAATCAGATAGTAGGAGTCGTTGCCCAGCACCTTGCTGATGATGAAAGGGCCTTCCCAAGGCGCCGAGAGCTTGTGCTGGCCGGTTGTTCGCTGGATCAGCCGGAGCACAAGGTCTCCCTCTTGGAAAGATCTTGGCTTCACCTTGCTGTTGTAGTATCGGCACAGACTCTGCTGGTAGATGGCGGACCGGCTGAGTGCCAACAGCCGGCCCTCCTCCAGCAGGTCGACACCGTCTTCTCGCGCCTCCTTGGCGTCCGCCTCGGTGTACATGGCGACTCGCGAGGAGTCGAACTCTATGTCCGTCGGGATGACGGCTTCGGCACCGTAGACGAGGAAGAAGGGCGTGAAGCCGGTCGACTTGTTCAGAGTTGTGCGCAGGCTCCAGAGGACGCCCGGCAGCTCATCGAGCCAGCAGCCAGCCGAACGCTCTAGAGGCTCGACCAGTCGGGGCTTGATGCCGGACAAGATGAGGCCGTTTTCTCGCTCAACCTGGCCGTTTGACTGCGGGTGGGCAACAGACACTAAGTCCAGCCGGATACCCTGAGTCGTGCAGAAATGAGCCAAGGCTCTTTTGGAAAAATTTGTGAATTGTCGGTGATGATGCTATGTGGTATGCCATACCGAGTGGTGATGTCGGCGATGAAAGTCACGGCAGTCGGCCCATTCAGTTTCTTGATTGGCTTTGCCTCTATCCACTTGGTGAACTTGTCCACAGTGACAAGCAGATGAGTCATGCTAGCACGGGCTGTCATGAATGGCCCCACCATATCCAAACCCCAAACCACAAAGGGCCAAGCTATGGGAATAGTCTTGAATGCAGAATCTGGCAAGTGTGGCTTGGAGCGGAATCTCTGGCACCCCTGGCACTTCTGGACCAACTCTTTGGTCTCTTCAAGAGCAGTCGGCCAGAAGAAACCATGGTGAAAGGCTTTGGCAACAAGTGCTCTTGAGGCTGCGTGGTGACCACATTCGCCTTGGTGAATGTCTCTGAGGATTGCTTGGCCTTTCTCCGGCTCTACGCAGCGCTGGTACACGCCTGTGACACTGCGCCGTACCAGCTCTCTATTGACGATGGTGTATGCTGCTGCTCACTGTTGCACCTGTCTAGCTGAGATCTCATCAGTCTGTAGTTCTTTGTTCACCAGAAAGTTGAGGATTGGCTGAGCCCAGGAAGGTGCTGCTATTTCTTCGACTGCCACAACTGCAACTTGTATGAGGGTGGTTGGGCCGGGAGGCGGCGGGTTGGCGACTGCTTCCGCCTGCTGAGTTGAAGAAGTCCCCGGGCCAGGTTCTGGAGTCCCCGAGGCGGGTGCAACTGCGACAGTCCCCGGGCCGGCTGTCGAAGTCCCCGGGCCGGCTTCTGGGATCCTCAAGTCGGATCCAACTGGAGGGGACGGCACGAAGATGGAATCTGATACTGGGGACGGCTTGACAGACAGCTTGAGAAGGTGGCATAGGGAGACGCCGGCTGGTATTACTTGTCGGGTGGAGCCAATCCGTGCCAAGGCATCTGCTTGCTCATTGTCATTTCTTGGCACATGGAGAAACTCGCACCCGTCAAAGTATCCACTGAGTTGCTGCACGAGGAAGCGGTAGCTTGCCATATTTGCATCCTTGGCGTCCCAGTTGCCTGATGACTGCTGGACCACCAAGTCAGAGTCAACATAGCACAAGTTCCGGCAAATGCCGAGTTCCCTGGCAAGCCGGAACCCGTGTATGAGTGCCTCATATTCTTCTACGTTGTTGGAGGCGGCAAAATGGACTTGCAACACATATTTGAGCTTGTCTCCCTTGGGAGAGGTGAGGACGACGCCGGCTCCCAGGCCGGTGCGCATTTTTGAACCATCAAAGTGCATCCGCCAATGGGTGGAGTCTGGTGCTGGCGGTAAGTACTGGGTCTCGGCCCAGTCGACGAGGAAGTCGGCCAACACTTGTGACTTGATGGCGGTGCGAGGTTGGTAGTAGATGGTGTAGGGGGCCAGATCAATGGCCCACTTGGCCACTCGGCCAGAAGCATCCCGACTTCCAATGATCTCAGCAAGCGGAGCCGTGCAGACGATGGTTATTGGGTGCTCTTGAAAGTAAGGCTTCAGCCTCTTGGCGGCAAAGTGCACGCCATAGCACATCTTCTGATAATGTGGGTAGTTTTGCCTGGAGGCTGGTAGTACTTCGCTCAAGTAATACACCGGTATCTGGACCGTCAATGCTCTGTCCTCCTCCTTGCATTCTACCACAATGACTATGCTTACAACCCGGCTGGTGGCTACGATATAGAGGAGCATGGGCTCCTTTTTAGTCAGAGTCGCCAGGATAGGCGGTGTTGCCAGCATCTTCTTGAGTTGGAGAAAAGCCTCGTCCGCCTTGTCGTTCCACTCGAAAAAAGTGGTCTTCTTCATGAGCTGGTACAGGGGAAGAGCCTTCTCGCCCAGCCGACTGATGAAACAGCTAATTGATGCCAAGCAGCCGGTAAACTTCTGCACGTCCAGCAGTTGGGTGGGCACCTTCATCTTTTCAATGGCCTTGATCTTCACCGGGTTGCACTCTATGCCGTGCTCTGAGACCAGAAAACCGAGGAGCTGGCCGGCTGGTACTCCAAAGACACATTTCTCCGGGTCGAGCTTGATCTAGAATCGGCGCAAGTTCTCGAAAGTTTCCTTGAGGTCTTCTAGCAGCGGGCCACGCTTCTCCGTCTTCACCACCACATCATGCACATAGACATGGGCATTTCTGCCAAGTTGCTTGAGGAGACACTTCTGCATGCAACACTGAAACGTGGTGCCGGCGTTTAGCAAGCCGAATGTCATGGTCAGGTAGCAGAAGGCCCCGAATGGCGTGATGAAGGCGGTCTTCAGCCTGTCGGCCTGGTTCAGTTTTATCTGATGGTACCCTGAGTATGCATCCAAGAAACTCAACAGCTCGCATCCGGCTGTGGAGTCTATCACTTGATCAATTCTTGGCAGAGCAAAAGGATCTTTGGGGCAGGCTTTGTTGAGGCTGGTATAGTCAATGCACATGCGCCACTGCTTATTCTTCTTCAACACTAGGACTGGGTTGGCCAGCCACTCTGGAAAGAACACTTCCATGATGAATCCGGCTGATAGAAGCCAGGTTATCTCTTCTCCGACAACTCTTCTCTTCTCTTCTGACTGGCGGTGCAAGGGCTGCCTGACCGGCTTGGCATCAGATCAAACATGTAGTTTGTGCTCGGTGAAATCCGTCGGAACACCGGGCATGTATTTGGGAGACCATGCGAAGATGTCCCGATTCTCACGGAGGAAATCGACGAGCTCGCTTTCCTATTTGCTGTCAAGGTTCATACCTACGACAGCATGCCTCTTTGGGTGCTCCGGGTCCAAGGGTATCTTCTTGGCCGGCTTGAACAAGCCCTCAACCTCCGACTCCTTGGGGATGGGTGACATTTCCGGCTTCTTGCCTGCCAACGCCACCACCTGGTCAAGGAGCCGTTTCTCAGCTGCAATCATGAGGGACTCGGCCAGCCGGCTACTATATGTAGCGCAAGGGACCGACTTCTTGTAGTCTCCGACTACGGTCAGGATCCCCTTGGTACTCGACATCTTCATCTTGAGGTAAGCATAGTGGGGGACTGCCATGAACTTGGCCAGAGCTGGTCGGCCAAGTAATGCATGATAGGGGCTTTCGAGGTCCACCACTTCAAACAACACTGGCTCACGGCGAAAATGACTCTTGTCTCCGAAGAGAACATCAATTTGGATTTTGCCGATTGGTGAGCAGGAAAGGACGGGGACTATGCCATGGAATATAGTCCGACTGGGGATGAGCTGCTTCTGCTTGATTTCCAGCTTCTCCATCGTGTCACGGTATAGGATATTGATGCTGCTGCCACCATCTATCAGGACTCTGGAGAAGCGTGCTGCTCGCCTCTTTGTTGCAAAGGTAGCATCTAGGACCAGGGCATATGAACCTGGGGAAGGCATCACCTCCGGGTGGTCAGCCCTGCTCCAACTGATAGGCTTCTTGGACCAGTGCATGAATTCTGGAGTACTTGAGGCCACTTCTTGTACTTCTTGTTGTTGCTGCCGTCTGCTGTGTCTCTCATCGGCCACACTGGTGAACACAACATAAGCTCCATGCTCTTCTGGATACTCATCTTGTATGGCGTCGACTGGCCGGGCTGCCGGCTCCTGGAGCTGAGGAGGCGGCAGGCCGGCAGGCGGAGGAGGTAGGAGGCCATCTACCTTAGCAATCCTGGTAAGCCAATGACACTTCCGAGTGGTGTGGTTGGACGGCTTCGCGCCACTATGGAATTTGCAAGGTGCATCAAGGGTCTGTTCGTAAGAGAAGGAGGGCAACCAATTGGACTTGCCGCCCTTCTGCCGCTTGGGTGCCGGCTGCCCTTCCGGCTACTGATCCTCGATTGTCACCACTTGCCGGCTGGTGGAAGCCGGCTGGGTGGCCTTCCGCTTGTTATCACTTGGTTGCTGTCGCCAACTGGTATCACCAGCCGGTGTCCTAGGGGCCTGGGGTACCACCTTGCCGGACGCATCTACTAAGATTTCCGCCTTCATGGAGGAGTCGGCCGTGGCGTGCTTGTCAGCGATGATCAGCAGCTCGTCGAGCGTCGTAGGCTCGTCGCAGAGGAGCCAATGCTTGAGGAGGGTGCCCTCTTGGCACCCGGCGGTGAAGTACTGGATCGCCTGCACCTCATGCACGCCTTTGCAGGAGTTTCGCAGCTCGGCCCAGCGCGTGAGGTAGTCACGAGTCGATTCGCTGGGTCCTTGGACGCACAAGGAGAGCTGTCGGGGCTTGGGAGGCCGCTTGTAGGTGCTGGTGAAGTTGTGGGTGAAGGCCTCGATGAAATCAACCCAGCTGTTGATGCTACGAGGCTTCAGGCTATTGAGCCATGTCCGGGTCGTTCCCTGAAGCATGAGTGGGACGTACTTCACAGCAACACGCTTGTTGCCGTTTGCTATGCTGACGGCTGTCGAGTAGTCGACCAGCCAGTCCTTCGGCTTCACGGAGCCGGTGTACTTGGGCGTATCTCGCGGGAGGGTGAACCCTTTGGGAAAGGGCTCATCCCGGATTCATGGGCCGAAACAGGGCGGGCCCAGTGCGTCTTCTTCTTCTAGCGCTAGGGATCAGTTGAGGTGGTCGATCCGATGGCGAGCGTCGTTCTCTCCGACTCCCTCTCGGCGGCCAAGGTGGTCGCCAAGTGTTGGGTGCATGACAGGCGGCGGAGTGGGATGCCTCATTCCATGAGGCGAGGGAGGAGGCGGATCACCTCGCCGCGCCACCGCTCGAGGGAGGCCGTCTGCGTCTCGCTCGATGGAAAGGCATGCCCTGCTGCGGCTGGCAGCCGGCTCATCGCCTCTTCTTCCGCGGGCGCCGCCAGTAGGCGTCCGGGATGTCGCGCCGTGATCCTGGCGATGGGGCGGCTCTTTGTTCCGTTGGGCGGGCACCTCAGCGCGGCAGCCACATCCAGGAGCTGCTGGACTCGCTCTGTCATGTGGCGGCGCTCGTCGCCCTCGTATTTGTCCAGCTCATCCGTCATCTCCTGTGCGGCCCGGATGTTCTCAGCAGGCGTGGCGTAGACGGGGCGTTCTGCCCCGAACATGCTGGCAACGGTCGCGCCATGCTGCCGGACCGTGCCGAGGCGGCTAGGCCCCTCAGGAGCCGGCGTGCCGCCAACGGCCCGATCCATCTCGCGCTGGTAGGCGTCTGTCGTGGAATTAATACGTCAGATGTCCTGATGAAAGGACTTAGTTGTGGAGCCATCGCAACGAGATTAGCTTGAAGGGGTTAAACTGGACAAGGGACACGAGAGTTTTATACTAGTTCGGCCCCTTACGATGAAGGTAAAAGCCTACGTCTAGTTGTGATGGAATTGATTGGGTTTCGATGACCAGGGAGCAAATACGCTTTGCCTGAGTCTCGAGTTGTTGTTTCTTGTCCCTGAACCGCCACCGGGTCGTCCCTTTATATACATAGGTTGACGCCCGACTGGTTTACGGAGTCCCGAGGCCGGCTCATACAAGTGTCCGGCTCTGTCTCTCCCTTTTCCCTAACTTACAATACAAGTCATACAACTGTGGCAATTTACAACTATGGGCCCTAATCCGCCTTTGGGCTCTGGGCCTCTAAGCTTTATTAGTAAAGCGCCATCTTCTTTGTCTTCATGGGCTTTAGTACAATCCAGCGTGAACCGGCCCCTCCTGGGCGGTTTACACTCGGTAGTTATATCCTCAACATTAGGCCCTAGATTGATTTGAACCTGTTCATGTCAATCTTCAATACTTAGAAAAATTCTTTGAACATCTTCTTATGATCCTCGTAAACCGCCATGATGTCGACTCCCTATAAACTTTGTTAAACTAACATGACATCATCTTCTGAATACTATAGTAAATCATCATGACGTCATCTCTATATAAAAAGATAATAAAGATTCTCTTATTTAATTGGCTCCAAAAATTGAGGCGACAGTTGCGCCCGCTTTTTCCGCTTCAGGCTCCTTGATTCTCGCGCTTGCCGCTTATCCCCTTCCCTTTATAAATAAGGCCGGGGGGTCCTTTCATTTTTTTCCTTTGCCTCTTCGCGTCTTCTTCCTCCTCGCGACCCGAAGAGCTCAAGCATTGCCGCCGCCGTTGACCTAGAAGCTCTGCCTCATCTTGGGCCGCTGCATCAACCTGAAACGTTCTAGAGATCCGCAACTCTCCTCCGCTGCTCCTGAGAACCCAGTAAGCTTTCTTCCTTTAACACTAGATCTCCATTAGGGCTTCGTGTTCATCCGTGTTCATCAACGTTCATCTGCGCCTATCCGCTTTTCCGTTGGCATCTTTACTGAGTCTTAGCTAGGCCTGACAGTTTCTTTTTGTGGTAGATCCATAGTTTTAACCTACCGTACTACAGCATCTTGTTGTTCCTAGACAAGTCCCACCTAGACCTTCTCTGTTCTGCTTAACGCCATTGTAGGACTCAGAAATATTCCTTCGCTGAACCACGGTAGATCCAAAATTATATCACCATTTTGTGAAACTGGTTTCTGCAACACTTAGTAGATTTCAGATCTGCTTCTTCTAGTAAAGGCGGTGTAACCTTTAGTAGTTGATAATCCGCCAGGTACCATTAGCCCTTACTTAAACCGCCATCTTGACTTGAGTAGCCATATCCGGTTTAACTTACATATATGTCCTGATTAAATTCCCCGATTTAATACCGGTTAGTGTACATCAACTTTGAATCATAAACCGGACTTTATACTTCGTTTATAGTTTGTCTTCCAAAATGACCAAGCAATTCTCCTCTTGCAACTGGGTTCCTTCCCGGATCACAGAAGCGCAACTCAATGGATATGTTTTAACTGGTGCTTTGGCCAAGAAAAGTGTCCTTCATTAGCGAGTCCCTGGCCCTGAATGCCCTCCTGAACCTCAAGATGGAGAAGTGATCGTGTTTATGCAACATCTAGACCGGGGTTTTTTCCCTCCCGGATCAAAGTTTTTCCGGGATGTACTTGCTAGCTTCCAACTCCGTCCTCAGGATATTGGACCAAACTTTGTATCCAACATATGTAATTTCCCAGTGTTCTGTGAAGTTTACCTTCAAGAAGAACCAACTGTTGAGCTCTTCCGGGATTTCTTCCACTTAAACCGCCGAAGTGAATTCTCTGATGGCCCCAATACTGAACTTGGTGGTGTATCAATTCAGAAGAGAAAGGAAGTTGATTTTCCTCATGCCAAGCATCACAGCCATCCGAAAGACTGGAATCAAACATGGTTCTATTGTTAGAACACCGCTCCTGTTGATGAAAACCCTCTGCCGGGTTACCGTGCTCATCGGCTCAACAACGGCCATCCACTGCCTCTACAGCTCACTACCAAAGAACGACAAGCTTATGCTCCTCAACTTGCTAAGCTTCGGGCCTTCCTAGCAAACGGTTTAACTCGCGTCGACCTTGTGCGCTGCTGGGTCTCATGGGGCATCCTACCTTTATGCCACCGCTCCGGTTTGATGCATGAGTATACCGGCCACATCAAGGATCCTCAACGGTATCATGAAATAGAAATGACCGATGATGAAGTCACTGAATGGGTCAAGAAGATGCTAGACAAACTGATCGCTGAATGCAAGAAAACTGGGCTGCGTCCTTTTAGTGTCTCCAACAAGCCGCCAGCAGTAAAAACTTTAACCATGTATTTTATTGATCTGCCTCCATTTTACCACTGTTATAATAATCCTCTGTGTAACTTTACAGGCCAATAGTTCCTTCCGGAAAAGGAAAGCTCAACATAAACCGGCGAGGGCTCCTCGTGCCAAAAGCAAAGTCACAAAGAAGCCAGCTAAGCAGAAAACCGTTGAGTCCTCTGATCCGCCCGAAGATGTCGAGGAATTGGAACAAGAGGTAGAACTTGACTCCCTTGGATTATTTTTCGTACACCTTATTGACAATGACTATTACCAGGATGATGCGGAAGCCAGTCGTGCCAACCATGTAGAGGTAATCTCCCTTTCTTCTGATTCAGATCATATGCCGGTTCAAAAACTTCGCCGTGCAGTTCGGAAAGTAAAATACTCTCACCCTCTTGCTCATTTGGATCCACAATTTTCTTTGAAGACACAACAACATGAAGGTCGCCGCACAACCCGACACAGTGGCCAGCAAGTCACTTCCGCCGGTTTACCTGATACTCCAAACCGGAAACATCGTCCAGAGGTCTCTTGCTCTTTTAATAAACCTTATCCCTTGGCGGGTTGCTTCTGATACCCACTTAATCCGTGTGATTCGAATTATCAGGTGTCCTCCAATTCTTCATCTGGTGGCTCATCAACCACTCAACTGCCTCCCCTCAAGATCGTTCCTGGGTAAGTATACTGCCCTTCAGCCCAGTTTCTTCATGTGTCAGTTTACCACACTAACCTTTGTTTGATATTGTAGTGCCAAAGCCCGACTGAGCAAGAAAGCCAAAACCAAGACCCCCACTGATGAAGTTGGACCGGAGAGAACCCCAGAAGGCGCTGGTGGAGATACTAAATTTGTCATGGATGATTCTGCCCCCCAAGGCCCAAACACTGATGCTGATCCGCCAGAAGCTTACCTGGCCACTCATGTTGATCCATCGAGCCCGCATGCTAATCCTCCAAGTCCTGCTGCTGATCTGCCAAGCCTAGCCGCTGATCTACCAAGCCCAGCCAGGGATACTCTCAATCCGCCAAGCCTAGCCAGGGATACTGTCAATCCGCCAAGCCCGTCCAAAGGTGGCGATGATGATGTTATTATCACTAGTACTGGTCACACCGACCCAGGCAATCCGGTTGCCCTATCAAAGCTTACTGCCAAGGAAGAGTTTGTTGCTATGGGCAAGGGGAAAGAGAAGACAGATTTGTCCAGCTATGTTAACCTTACTGCCCAGGAGCTTCATGCCGGTTTCCTAAACCGCCTATACACAAGCCAAGATTATGAGGCCGGTTTGGTGAACATGATGAAAGAGCGCTATGAGGTAATCTTTCAAACACTTTAACTTTCTTGTCCTGTATATTAACTCCATTGTAGCCCCCAAGGGCCGGTTTACCTTATCAAGATGAACCGGTACTTCATGCTCCAAACTGCATTTTGTCAATTCCTTTGTCTTTTTACTTTCTGATCAAATACGCATTAGCCCCCAAGTGCCATGATTAATACTTGTATTGGGCCTTGGGACTTTAAATAATCAGTAGAAAAGAAGAATTCCACATTAGCCCCCAAGTGCCAAGTGTATAACTTGTTATATGCTTGGGACTTTGAGAAAAATATCATAATCTTCATCATCTGACTTTTGCAGGCCAATATAAACAACAAGGATTCCCAAATTGCCGATCTTCAAGAAAATATCAAATCCCAGCAATCAGAGACCTCCAAGGCCAAAGATGAACTAAAAAGCGCTTTGACAGCCATGGAACAACTGAAGGAAGGGTTCAAGAATGAACGTGCCAGCTGGGACACTGAAAAAGCTGCATTGTTGAAGCGGGCTGAAGACACCGAGTCAGCTCTTAAACCGGTGCCGGACGAGCTAACTGGGTTAAAATGTCAAGTAAATGCCATGACCCTTGCGGTATTTGGTAAATACTCCTCATCAAAATTTCTTGAATAACCATCTTTGAATTGCCGGTTTAACATCAAATTCTTAAACCGTCAAAGGTAGCCGTGTTGCTCATCTGGGCTCTGACATGCGGATGAAACTGAAGGCAGTATATATGTTGATATAGCAACTGTATACCAGTGCCCAATGAGTTATCTGCGCAGCCTCCTACAACAAACCGGCACCAACATTGATCAAGGATACACTAGCCAAATTGTCGATGACGCCGGCGCAGATAGAAGAAATGAAGCGATCTGCTGCCAGGGCTGGCGCTTTGTTAGCACTGACTCGGGCCAAAGCATGGATATCTGACCTGGATCCAGCTGATATCGCTAAGGGCTTTCCGGATGAACAAGAAGATGGGTCAGCATTTGATAATGAAGCCCTCAAAGCCCTGACCAAGGAGATGCGTCCGCTGTCAAGCCAACTGGCTGAAGAGGCTAACTTGACTGTTCATCGGTCCTTTTTATGATTAAAAGAACCGATGAGTCATCAGCAACCGGGTTGATTTTCACAGACTATGCTTGTGTAAAGAACAATCTTTATTTTGGGCCTCAAAGCGCCTTGTAATAGGCTAGTTGGAATACTTTGATCTGCTGCCATCGTGCCTTGATACATGATAGTGACTTGCCATGATATTTGTAGTGCTGGTTTATATATTCTGATAATTATATGCAAACCTTGTATCTGCATAAAGAAGATCTGTCCTGGCGGTTTATCGCCGGACGGGTCATAATGTCCAAAACAAAACCTGGTAGATAACCAAGCTTGTAAAAATATAAAAAATAGATTATACCTGTAATATGAGGCTGTTGATTTACCAACTTGATTGCAGTAAGGGTGAAAACCCAACACTTTGAGTGTTTGATAACCCCCACCATGCCGTGCTGGTGTGTAATAAGTCATACCGGCTTACGATGAACACCAGATGATCATACTGGCGACATGTAGTCAAAGGCAGACCGGGTTATGAAACATCGGTTTAATAATGAAGATGGTCTGACAACTTGTAGTTGAAAGCCAAGTCGGGTTAACAAACACCGGGTTATTAGAATGACTGATAGCCATACCGGGACAATTGACACCGGTTCAACAGCAAGATTACCAAAGAAGAAAAAAAATCTTGACAAAGGCAAATAAAATCATGTAGTCGACGCTTTTCAAGGGCTGTCAGGCCCAAATTTGAGGCTTTTCATGGGCTGCCAAGCCGCTGAGTTAAACCATTTGACAAAGCCTTTTAAGATGGACCTCCAACTAACCAATCGTCGTTTTAACTTTGACAAGTTCAGGGTCTGTATAAGATTGACTTGTCAAACGTTCAATGGGTCATGCCAGGATTACCTGGATAGGAGTGGCTTACTTGATGAAGGCAGGCTAACCCGGGGTTTTAGGTGAATACACCAGGCTTCCAAGGCGTGCTTGATAGCATGTTACAAGGGTCCTTTCAAACTCTTTGTTGCAGTGCACAAAGAGCCCCCAAGTAACTTTGTGAGCTGTGCTCAATGGGTGCCTATGTTTGAGCTGTGCATAGCATCCAGACTCTCTTTGGCCCCTTGGGTGTGAAGCTCCCAAGCTTTATTTTGGCGTGGTAGCCGGTTTAACAGGTAGAACGCCGCTTTGTCATCTGAAGCCCCTATGTAATCAAAAGAGATTGGAAAAAACGGTAGAGGCCCTGCTTATAGCAAGGATGCCTTTTATTATATTGATCGTAATATATACATTGTCGAAATATGTACATAAGAGGAGCCTATAGCTCAGGTGTAGTAAGGCCGGAGGAGATCTATGTTCCACGGCCGCCGGGTCTCCTCTTCAGAATTGCGTGAGTCTTCTCGAACGTCAATGAGGTAGCATGATCCATTGTGCAGATTCTTGCTGACCACAAAGGGCCCTTCCCAAGGTGGGGATAACTCGTGCATATCGGTCTGATCCTGGATGAGCCGGAGAACTAAATCGCCTTCTTGAAAGGTTTGTGTTTTAACCCGGCGACTGTGATAACCCCCCAGGTCTTGCTGATAAACCACCGAACGAGCCAAAGCCATGTTCCATTTCTCATCTAACAGATCCAGTGTGTCAGGACCGGATTTTCGGGATATTAATTTCCAGAAAATGGCCCTTGTGCTCACCAGCCCCAGGATTACTGTTAGCTAATGAGGCTCCAACTTGATACAGAAATTCCAAGTAAAATACAAAATATGTAGTACAAGACCATTGTGGCCTATGAGTACAACAAATGGTTTCTAGTGGTTGATGGCGGAAGCGGTTTGTGGATCATCAGCGTCTATGGGACTCCATTTCCCACAGGAACAACTGACCAGGTTAACTCCTATCTTCGCGAGGCTGCTATCACCGTTGCTTAGATTCCGAGGCTGTCATCGCAACGCTCCTCTCCGTGCAAGAAATCTGGCCAAGACAACAGCCAAGGACAAGCCAGTGAGTACTTTGAATGTACTCGCAAACATTATGAACTCGGGTATAATATAACAAACGATAATCATGCTCTGAAAACATTCTATGATCACAACATCAGTCATAAAATAAAATCCCTGATGCATGCAAGCAGGTTATTTATATGCAACATGAATATGTAATAACAGAGTAGTAATAAAATGCACCTATTGGATGTCTGAAACAACGTCTCGAAAGGGTAGTAATTAACGAGCATGCCTCAGTCGGGCGTCTGAGCGACACCACATAAAGGGCTTATAAAGTAAATAACAAGCATGCCACAGTCGGGCGTTTGAGTGACACCACATAAAGGGCTTATAAAGTAAATAACAAGCATGCCACAGTCGGGCGTCTGAGCGACACCACCTAAAGGGCTTATAAAGTAAACCAATAACAAGCATGCCACAGTCGGGCGTCTGAGCGACACCGCAAAAAGGGCTTGTAAGAAAAATAATCACAATGAATATCCAGGAGGTAGAACCTTCCCAGGGATACTCAATAAATCCAATAATATAAAGTGTTAGTCCATAACCATAATAATCAGAATCATCATAAGTCACAGGTCATGATCCATGTTCTGGTTTAGTAGTTTCTCCTCCGAAGACCGACACAAAGACCGACACTTGACCCAATCCAGACTATTTTCCTTAACCATGGTCACGGCTATTCGAATAGATATTATCTCTGCAGAGGGTGTACTCTTTACCCACGAGTAACGGATTCCTTTATTCCATTGGGACTAATTCCGTCTGCGGCCTTTTAATTGCAAACACACCTGACCTGCACACACCAGCTTAACTTACCGGTGTCTGGAATCACCCACGACACCTGTCAAGCAAAACTCTAAGTGGGGAGGCTACAACCTCGAATAGCATGGGATCAAATTTATATCGCGCGCTCTAAGGGGTGCCCCCCTCTCGGTCCCAACCGGAAACACCCATGCCCCCGGACCAGGTAGCATGCCTACCGGATGCATCCGGTATCCTCCACCATGGCCTCTCTGTACGGTGTGTGCTAGGAAGGGGTTGACAACTTACTGAACCGTACCCTACCTGTCGGGGATATACCCCGCGGTATAAACCACCGGATGTATGACCCGGTTAGAGTTTGGCGATTCACTGGCAACCCACTTGGACATGGCGGTTTACGGTTCATTGGTAATCCGGCAGGCGGGTCAGAGGAGCGACAAGACCTGGTGGCCCAATGGGCGGTTTATGGAAGGCCGGATCATGCTATGGTGGGCCGGTTTAAGAGAAAAGGCGTGAGGAATATTTACTTCACAAGGAAGACCCGGACTTGTATCTGGTTTGTATTAGAAGGGAGACTAGTCCTAATCCTAATAGGACTCCACATGTAACCCGCCCCTTCAACATATATAAGGAGGGGCAGGGCTCCCCAAAGAGGGACAAGCTACAAGCAAGAAGAAACAATCTTAGGGCTAGACACAAAGAGGAGAGTCGGTTTACGGCGACTCCCTCGTGATGATAATGAGACCTAGCCTCAAACAGCATGTAGGTGTTTTACCGGATGATGTTTCCCGGGGACCGAAGGTGTCTAAATCCCTGTTTTGTGTTGCGTCTCTCGATTCCACTCAACCCCTCTCAAGCTACCACATAGATGCGTTGGCCTCGCGACTAAGTCCTGACACTAAGGACATCTGACGTGACAATTCCACGACAGTTGGCGCCCACCATGGGGCCTGTGCACGGTGGTGTTGAGTTCTTGGAGGGACCTAATTCCGGAATCAAGAAGCTCACGATTGATCAAATGAAAAAAGAATCGGCGTGGAGCAACCACGCAGAAGAGCCGGCAAATTTTTGTTGGAAGATCAGAATTATGGTTAAGGCTTTGGGAACCGGCGGATACGAGATTTGTAAAGATGTTAGGGTTTGCGTGCGGCGCCTCACGCGTTGCACGGCGATCCATCGAATCCGAGCACATGTCGTTTTTGCCCGCTGCAGACGGACCGGACAAGATGTATTACACTATCCGTGTCATATGCCTACTCTTTTTCACGTCCACATCCGTACGGATTGATGTTTAGCCCAGCCGCAGTGATCCAAGGAATTAAACAATTATTACATGGCGGGGCTACCGATGATTGAGGGAAAGCTGCTCTCATTTGGAATATACTATTATGGTTCTATTCGAGCAAGGTTTAGAATCCGTTTTTTAATCATTGCTTTGACTAAACCAGCAACTAGTACTATTACGTGAAGCTACTACATAGTAGTATTGGTTCAGGTTTTTCAATTAGCAAGGGGAACGGCCTCGACCCAGATTCAATATTTAGTCACGACCTGGATTCTGCTTCATGGCTGAGTCGCCCACACCGATCAAACCGCCGTCAGGATTGCCAAACCATCGGGATGATCAAAATTTGGTTGCATATACACTGTTATGCTGTTTATAAATCCAGAAAGATCAACTCATAGCCTTGGTGTTCAAACCTTAGTGTGGAAAAAGTAATCTATCCGCTGATCCATCAGCACGGGAAAATAGAGCTAATGGTCAGCGACTATCTGATCTACGAAGGAAAGAAGGCAACAACTTGGAGGAGGACACGGACGTAAGCAAATTCATTCAGCCACGACTCGGAAGCAGACGTCTCCGCGGACTTGGGCTTGATCGTTGACTCGCCTCCGCCTCTGCCGCAAGCTGCTGGCCGCATCAGCCGCGCCAAACTGGTCTCGGCCTGTGCCTCGCCCGCAAGTCTGCTCACGAGCCACCACTACGCCGGCATCTCACCTCACCCGCGGCTGCGCCACATCGCCCGTGAAACCGCCAAAGATTATATTGAGCCGCCTCTGATGCGGCATACAGATCATCAGTCATTCGCAAACATCAGGTGATATTTGTCTAAATTTATCTTATTAAACACTTACTATCTTCTGTCAAAGAACAATTTTTTTGCCCTATAACATTTTTACACAGGACAATTGTTTATGTCATTATACCACGCATGCACGCTTGGCTGTGCCGCGCAGCTTCACGGACACGCGTATCACGGTCCGGTTTACATCAATGCATCGACCGACTCGCCCGTCCGCACCGCTTTACAAACACCACGGACAACTCGCATGTTCGCGCCAGCTTACAGACATCGCGGCCGATTCACCCGTCCGCACCGGTTTACCACGCCGCGGCCGGTTCACCCGTGAGCGACTTCAACTCCACCTAGCAATCATCAATTTCATGGCGGATTATTTTCGGCCTGGCACATCAGGTGATATATTTTATTGGCACATATTATTTTTGTCAAGGAGCAGTTTATCTTTGCCTTGGTCTGCAATATTGGTGATATAGGACAGTTGTTCACTACATCAAAACGGCGTGGTTAGCTCGCCCGTCCGCGCCGGTTTACAACACCACGGCCGGTTCATTTGTTTGAGCCGCCTATGATGCTGAGGTCATCTTTTCCGTCCATTTCTCACGGCCTGGTCTACATCAACATACCGGGCCGCACCTATCTGCATGGGCTGTTTATTGAAGTATGAGCAAGTCACAGCTTGGGTAGCCCGGCTTTCTTTCAAATTGGAGGCAAATTATTATCAATCGCCGTTTGCACTGGATGGCTTAATGAGCAGGCGCACAAGTCACTGCCACTACAGTTTTGGTTAACTTCAAATCGCCAGTTGGAAGGAACCATTGGCCGAGTTGCTGACACGGTTCATATGGGATCATTTATAACCCACCGCAGTCACCTCAACCTTCTGTGGATTTACATCTTGCTATCAACACCAATGATATACAAGTTATGTCGGTTCATATCACGGTCAAATATGGAGAGTTTCAAGCCAACTCCTTGAGTCACCTTGAGACTCGGGGGCTACAATGACATGACTCAACAAATCCTGCCAGTTTAAGCAAATTTAAGAACCCCAGGACGATGGAGGGAAAGATAACCCGGTCCAGGAGGCTACTGTTATTTGAAGGCTGTCAGAAAATTTCCGGCTTAGAAAGTATATGACAGTTACAAAATCCCGGCTCAGTCAAGAAGATCCGGGTCATCAGAAAGGATTCCGGTTTAAAATCCGGCTCAAGGGAAGTCAGTTTCATTGAAGCTCTCAAATATCTGGTTTACAATCCGGTTTAACAATGTCCGGTTCAAAAAGGAATTAACTTCTCGCATGTTCGAGTTGAAAGGCCATCAGAAAATTTCCGGCTGAAAATGAAGATTCCGGTTTACAATCCGGTTCAAGGGAAATATGTCTCCCACAAATCCTTGAAGCTCTCAATATCCGGTTCAAAATCCCGGTTCAAGAAGGATTTATCTCTTGCAAAAGTTAAAGGGTGCCAAAGAAGACTTGCTGCCATGATGCGCGGTCCCAACATGGGTATCATGCCTTATTGGCTTATCATATTATTGGTCACTTGGGGGCTTGGTCGTATCCGAACCATAGCCACGCCTCTTGATCGACCTAGTGCCATAACATCACTGGGGGCCTTGGTCGTGTCCGAACCAACGCGACACCTTTTGATAGGCGACAACCACCAGATCACTTGGGGACATGGTCAAGTCTAAACCAGTCACGCCTCTTGGTCGGCCTAAGGCCACAAAATCACTTGGGGGCTTGGTCGAACCCGAACCATTGCCACGCCTCTTGATCTGGCATATATGCCACGAATCATTTGGGGACCTGGCTGACATGAACCATAGCTACACCTTATTGGGAGCTTGGTCGTGTCCGACCATGGTAACACCATCTGATCGGCTCAGTAAAGCCTGTTTTTGCAAATGGTCTTATCATTGCCTTTGCTTCCATATTTTTTCATAACTGTTATTTGATTTGTGTTGCGTTTTTTAAACCGACAACGTTTTAATCCGGTTCAACTGTCAATTACAAATTGACGGAACACGGTCAAATCTTAATCCGGAGGCCATCTGCCCGGTTTGATTTTCGGTTACCATCCTATTATGGAGTAAACTGGTGTTTATCAACCCAGCTTGACTTTCAATTACAAGTTGTCAATACAGGATCAAGTTATAATCCGGAGACGATCAGCCCGGTCTGGTTTGACTACGAGTCGCCAGTATTATATATGGTTAAACCGGTGTTTATCACAACCTGGTACGGTTTATCATCAACCGGCATAGTATGAAAGGAGTTATCATTACTCAAGATTGGGGTTATCACTCTTACTACAAAAAATTGGTAAACCAATGATGTGATTCAATATCACAGGTATGATATATTTCATTGATTATTCTTAAGTGCAGCCTTGGTTATAAACCTGGGTTATATGTTGGGCATTATGACCCGTCCGGCGGTAAACCGCCAGGACACTTTAAACTTGTTGTATGCAGAGACACGTTGAATAAAGCATGATGATAAATTATCCGGTGTTTATTAAACCGGCCTGGCTTTAAGACGATAAGTCGCCAGTATATGATGGGAAATTATCCGGAGTTTATTAAACCGGCCTGGCTTTGGACTATACGTTGCCAGTATATATTTGGATTGCGCTATTGGAATCATGCGCTTATAAATGTTTGGGTTATATTATTCAAATAGCCAGACTTGGCTGAATTTTGATTATGATATTGGACAAATTTTTCATAACGGATTATATTATCTTGAATAGCCAACATGGCTGGATTTCCATTATGGTTATCAATAACCAATATTATGATTGAGGTTTTCAAAGTCGCTTTAGCGCAATGGCTATCATATTATCACTGGATATGATTTATTCTATAATTGAAGGAATAGTCCCGAGTTGCTGCAGGCTTACAACCCGGCACTTGGGGGCTACATTATTCAAATTGAGATTACATGCAAGTCTCATGTCGCTGCAAGCATGCACCATGACACTTGGGGGCTAATGCAAAGTAATTTTCTGCTCATATTATTGAAGACCCGACTCATCACATTATAATGAGTCGGCCCTTGGGGGCTACCAATTGCTCCTGTCAACAGTTGAAGACTGGATTAACCCGGCGTCACCAATCATTATGACCCTGTGTCTGTAACCCGGCGTCATCAATAATCATGAACCGGTATTAGCAACAATCATGAACCGGGGTTGGCAACAATCATGACCCGGAATTATCAGTTTTTATAACCAGACAATGGTGGTAATCATAAACCGGCAAGTTTTACATCTTCAAGCCGGCTGGATATCAGTTGAATATTTCAGAGACTAATATTTTTGTCAAGTCAAAGCATTGAAGGCCGATTCAAATGGATTCTTTATTTACAAATATCTTCTGCAAACAAATTGATTATGAAGATGGTTATTAACTTGGAAGGAAGAAATGACAAGGATTTAAGGATGATCAAGTGTCGGCTTACAAGTATATTTAAACCGGAGCACAACCCGACAAATTTGTTCTTGTTGCAGATCAGTTTAACATGGATGAATCCAAATTAAACTGGGGGCTAATGTCGGGGATATACCCCGCGGTATAAACCGCCGGATGTATGACCCGGTTAGAGTTTGGCAATTCACTGGCAACCCACTTGGACATGGCGGTTTACGGTTCATTGGTAATCCGGCAGGCGGGTCAGAGGAGCGACAAGACCCGGTGGCCCAACGGGCGGTTTATGGAAGGCCGGATCATGCTATGGTGGGCCGGTTTAAGAGAAAAGGCGTGAGGAATATTTACTTCACAAGGAAGATCCGGACTTGTATCCGGTTTGTATTAGAAGGGAGACTAGTCCTAATCCTAATAGGACTCCACATGTAACCCGCCCCTTCAACATATATAAGGAGGGGCAGGGCTCCCCAAAGAGGGACAAGCTACAAGCAAGAAGAAACAATCTTAGGGCTAGACACAAAGAGGAGAGCCGGTTTACGGTGACTCCCTCGTGATGATAATGAGACCTAGCCTCAAACAACATGTAGGGTTTTTACCGGATGATGTTTCCCGGGGCCTGAAGCTGTCTAAATCCCTGTTTTGTGTTGCGTCTCTCGATTCCACTCAACCCCTCTCAAGCTACCACATAGATGCGTTGGCCTCGCGACTAAGTCCTGACACTAAGGACATCTGACGTGACAATTCCACGACACTACCTGCGGCAGGGACAAGTGGTAGTACGAAAACAAGTATGGGGGTTACTGGAACAAGACTCGATCTACAATCAACTCAGGAGGTTTAAAAATTCCCTGCATGATATGTGTAACCAATATATTTCCACCCACAAAATTGCCCCTCATTATACCTTACTATGCCATACCGGACATAACCGCCCCGACAAAGACCGGAGACAAGCTCACGCCTACCCAAGGCAGAGGCTTTCCCGGATTTCTTTCCGGCATGCATGCAAGGCATACGAGGACGAGTACCATCACAAGTATATCCATTTCCAACAGCAAGGAAATTTCCAATATGCATTCGTGCAAATGATCGTATCACCACAAAAAAATAATGAGTTCTCCGTATTAAGGTGGTGTTATAATCGTGTTAACCAACACACAAAAACATTATGCCAGGGTTCAGAATGCTTGCCTTCAAGTTGTGGAGGGGTGAGGCGCACTCCAAAACTTTTGAAAGTTGACTTCTTCTTCAAAAACCTATTTTTGAAATTATTCAAATTAACCCATAGTTTCAAAACAGTGCAAAAAAGTTGTCTAATTTTTTTTCCAATAAATCTTAAAATAAACTAGACTAAATTTGAGAGAGGTAGGAAAAAGAATCAACTCATTCGGAGTTTTATATTAAAAGATATAGCCAGTCAAAGTTTTGGTGAAATTCTGTTTTTAAAATAAAACAGAAAAAAAGAAAAACGTTTCGAAAACTGAACACATCGAAGGCGTACTTTGCTTTTACGCTTCCACTTATCCAGCGTGGACCAGCCCGTGGTCACTGACAGTGGGTCCAGGGGGCCCACTGGTCAGGTTTGACCGGTCTCCCCCCGCCTTCCCTCTCCTTTGGCCGAACGGAGGCGGAGCTCCGGCAATCTTCGCCGGCGAACGACGGCTCCTCGAGGGCATCCGAGGGCAGGGATGGCTCCGCCAGCCTGGGGCGGTCCTCCCGGTGGGTTCTAGGGTGGTGGGGGCGAAGGGAGTCACCGGCGGTGAGCTTTGCGGCGGCCAGCAGCTTCGGGTGAGCTTGGTGTTCTGGGCTGCGGTGGTTCTCGAGCGGGTTTAAGGTGTTGGGCGTCTCCGTAGGGTCATGGGGAGTCGAGCGGTGGCGCTGGAATAATGGGGGAGGGTCGGTTTATGAAGAGCGGGACCGGAAGGCGGCGGCAGCTGCACTGGCCGGAGATGGGGAAGAAGACCTTCCCTGGTCGATTGACTGCTACGGGGGTGCTAGGTGGGGTGATAGGAGGTTGCCTCAGGTTCGAACGTGCTCGGGGGTTCCTTTTATAGCGCGGTTAGGTCGGTCCCGAGGCGGCCGGAGATAAGAACGACGGCGAACCGCCATTTTGTGCTGCAGGGCAACGTGGCGGCGAGGCGACCTAGAGGACGAGCTTGCGGATAGGATCGTGGTGTCCCAGAGGGCAGCTGGCGCGCTGGGGTGTCTCCGGCGGCGCCGTCCGGGGCAGAAGCCCACTGTGGCTGGAAGCTAGCCGCCGTTGCCGACCTGATGGAGGTGCTGTGTGGCCCCAGGGATGAGCTGGCGTGTTCTGGTGAGTGGCTGGGGCCGGGGGTGGCTCTACAGGCGAGCAAAGGCCAGGGGCGCGGGGCGAGCGAACGCGGCGGCTCGGGTGCACGCACGTGCAAAACGCGCGCTCTGGCCGCGCCCAGAGCACGCCCACGAGGTGTTCGACGAAAAGCCAGGGCTTGCTAGGAGGCTAGGGTGGAGCTGGGGTTTAACAGGATTAGGTTAGGGTAGTCTAGAGGCTTAGTGGACATGGTGGTTAGGCAAAGCAAGCAGGTCCATTGTACAAACCAGAAACTATGTCAAAACTGCTCATGCCCATAAGGTGTTTGACAAAATGCCAAGGGCACTTAGGCATTTCTTGGTGTGGCCAAACTCTCCAGGCTAGTGTCTCTTTAGAAGTAGGTGATGGTGGCAAGGTCATTTGGGCAAAACTAGAAACTTGCTAGTGCAAGTTTTGCAAAACCTCAGTTCTGGACAGAAGGTAAATGGCATCATTGCATGTACTAAAGATCCTCCAATGGGTCCACTCTCCTGGACTTAGGGGTTTTGTAGGGTGGTCTACAAGCAAGAGAAAGAATCAAGAAAAAAAGAGCAAGCAAAAATATGGTTGCAGTACAAATCATCAAGTTGGACCATAATGAAAATGAGGTTGATTCACTCAAATTTTTCAAAGGACATAACTGGGTTTTTGCATAAAGTTGAATAATATACTCTTATTAATGTCCCATAATTTTTGTGGAAGTTTCAAAAGAATATTTAAATAGGTTGTAGTGCAAAAGTGCAATCTGGACTAGATTTGAAAACTTGGTGTAGAGCTCAAAATCTCCAATGATTAAAGAATATTTTGCATAAAAGTGATTTAGGGACATCATATGTCATCCCCAAATTTATCAAAGGGTTGCAGTGCAAATGGAACCCTAAAACTTATGAAACACCAATTTAGAGAAATAAAGCTCAGGGAAAAATAATTATATAAATAATCCCACTGATAAAAGAATTTGTTTTATTTGAGAGGGCAAATAAGTCCAACAATGATTGAAAAGTTTTCACTTGGGGTAAAAACTCCATAATAATAAAGAAAAGAATGGTTCTGAAATCAAAAGGAAATCCAGAAAATAAAAGTTTAAGTTTCCTGGCAAAATTTTAATTAATAGAACAAGGTTAAATTTTTGTCACACAGTGCCTCCTGGCGTGCTTGCTCATTGTCTGCTTCAACAAAATTGGCAACCCGGGGCGAGTCATGACGAATATCACTTGGGAGAACCACCTCTGCCCCGTAAACCATGAAGAAAGGTGTATAGCCCGTAGATTGGTTTGGGGTGGTGTTTATGCTCCATAACACAGATGGTAATTCTTCCACCCAACAACCCGGCGTCCACTTAAAAGGAACCATAAGCCGGGGCTTGATACCCTTTAAGATTTCTTGATTAGCTCTCTCAGCTTGACCATTAGACTGGGGATGAGCCACAGACGCTACATCAAGCCGGATGTGCTCTCGTTGACAAAAGTCCTCCATCTCACCTTTGGAAAGGTTCGTGCCATTATCTGTGATGATATTGTGTGGAAAACCAAAACGAAAGATCACCTTTTTGATGAATTGAACCGCCATGGCTGCATCACACTTGCTTACTGGCTCCCCTTCAACCCACTTAGTAAATTTGTCAACTGCCACCAAGAGGTGGGTCTTCTTATCCTTGGACCGCTTAAAAGGACCCACCATATCAAGCCCCCAAGTAGCAAACGGCCAAGTGATTGGAATCATCCGTAGATCTTGAGCCGGAACATGAACTCGGTGAGAAAACTTCTGACAAGCATCACACCGCTTTACCAGATCCTCAGCATCGGCATGAGCCGTCAACCAGTAAAAACCATGATGAAAAGCCTTAGCAACCAGGGATTTTGAACCGGCATGATGACCACAATCGCCTTCATGGATTTCATGCAAGATGTCCTCGCCCTCCTCAGGAGAAACACAACGTTGGAACATGCCTAAAACACTGCAACGGTGCAACTCGCCATTGTGGATAACCATGGACTTGGATCGCCGGATTATCTGTCTGGCCAGAACTTCATCTTCTGGTAACTCGCCTCGGTTCATATACGCCAGATATGGAACTGTCCAATCCGGAATTATATGTAAAGCGGCAACCAACTGTGCCTCCAGATCAGGAATAGCTAAATCCTCCTCTGTGGGCAACTTTACAGACGGGTTATGCAGGATATCCAGAAAGGTGTTGGGCGGCACCGGTTTACGTTGAGACCCCAACCGGCTTAAAGCATCTGCTGCTTTGTTTTTGCGCCGATCAATGTGCTCCACCTGATAACCTTTGAAGTGACCAGCCACAACATCCACCTCTCGTCTGTAAGCCGCCATGAGGGGATCCTTAGAGTCCGAAGTACCAGAAACTTGTTGAGCCACCAGATAAGAATCTCCAAAGCATCAAACCCGGCTTAAGTTCATTTCCTTGTCCACACGGATACCATGGAGTAAGGCCTCGTACTCAGCTGCATTGTTAGTACAAGGAAACATTAAGCGGAGAACATAACAAATTTTATCACCTCGAGGGGAAGTAAGGACAACTCCAGCCCCCGAGCCCTCCAACTGTCTGGACCCATCAAAGTGTATAGTCCAGTATGTGTTGTCGGGTTTGTCTTCTGGTGCCTGCAACTCGGTCCAGTCATTGATGAAATCCACAAGAGCCTGGGACTTGATGGCTATGCAAGGCATGTACTTCAAACCGTGCGGTCCAAGCTCAATAGCCCACTTAGCAACCCGCCCAGTTGCCTCCCTGTTCTGGATTATATCCACCAAAGGAGCAGAACTGACCACTGTGATGGGATGGCCCTGAAAGTACTGTTTAAGCTTCCGACTTGCCATAAAAAACCCCATACACTAGCTTCTGCCAATGCGGATATCTTTGCTTGGACTCTATTAACACCTCACTGATATAATAAACTGGCCTTTGAACCAGATATTCCTTTCCAGCCTCCTTGTGTTCCACCACAATGGCTACACTGACAGCCCGAGCATTAGCAGCCACATATAATAACAGGGTCTTCTTATCAACCGGAGCAGCAAGAACTGGTGGTTCAACCAACTGCCGCTTCAAGTCCTCAAACGCCGCATTAGCTGCATCACTCCAGACAAAATTGTCTGTTTTCTTTAACATCTGGTACAGAGGGATCACCTTTTCTCCCAAATAGTTGATAAACTGGCTTAGGGCTGCAATTCGTCCTGCCAATCGCTGAACATCATTGATACACTTCGGTTTAGCCAAGGATGTAATTGCTTTGATCTTTTCCGGATTAGCCTCAATGCCTTTGTTGGACACCAGAAAGCCTAAGAGCTTGCCTGTCGGAACACCAAAAACGCACTTGTCCGGATTGAGCATCATTTTATAAACTCGAAGATTGTCAAAGGTCTCCTTGAGATCATCTATCAATGTCTCCTTCTTCCTGGACTTCACCACAATGTCATCCACGTAAGCATGAACGTTGCGCCCAATCTGAGTATGAAGACAATTCTGCACACAACGCTGATAAGTTGCCTGGGCACTCTTGAGCCCAAAGGGCATAGATACACAGCAGAAGGCTCCAAAGGGAGTAATGAAGGCTATCTTCTCCTGTTCCTTAACTGCCATTTTGATCTGATGATAACCAGAATAAGCATCCAAAAAACTCAAACGCTCACAACCCGTTGTAGCATCGATGATCTGATCAATACGTGTTAGAGCAAAAGGATTTGCTGGACAGGCTTTGTTCAAGTATGTGTAATCTACACACATACGCCAAGTGCCATTCTTCTTGAGCACTAGCACCAGATTAGCCAGCCACTCCGAATGAAAAACTTCAATGATAAACCCAGCAGCCAACAGCCGGGCTACCTCCTCTCCAATGGCCTTGCGTCATTCCTCGTTGAAGCGACAAAGAAACTATTTGACTGGTTTAAACTTGGGATCAATATTGAGAGTGTGCTTGGCGAGTTCCCTCGGTACACCTGGCATGTCAGAAGGCTTCCATGCAAAAATTTCCCGGTTCTCACGGATGAACTCGATGAGCGCGCTTTCCTATTTCGGATCCAGATTTGTGCTGATACTAAACTGTTTGGATGAATCACCAGGAACGAAATCAACAAGTTTAGTCTCATCAGCTGGTTTGAACTTCAGGGTCAGGTCATACTCTATGGTGGGCTTCTTCAAAGGAGTCATATCCGCCGGATCAACATTGTCCTTGTAGAACTTCAACTCTTCCGTTGCACAAACCGACTCAGCATAAGCTGCATCACCCTCTTCACAGTCCAAAGCAATCTTACGGCTCCAGTGCATCGTGATAGTCCCCTTGTGACCTGGCATCTTGAGCTGTAATTAAATATAACAGGGCCTTGCGATGAACTTTGCATAAGCCGGTCATTCAAACAAGGCGTGATATGCGCTCTGGATTTTCACCACTTCAAAGGTCAATGTTTCAGTCCTGGAATCATGCTCATCACCAAACACAACCTCCAAAGCTATCTTACCAACAAGATATGCTGATTTACCTGGTACTACACTGTGGAAAATAGTGTTTGATGGTTTAAGATTCTTATCCGTCAACCCCATGCGGCGGAAGGTTTCATAGTACAGGATGTTGATACTTCTTCCTCCATCCATAAGTACCTTGGTGAATTTATAACCTCCCACCTTATATGCCACCACTAAAGCCAGATGACCCGGATTGTCAACCCGGGGCGGATGATCCTCTCTGCTCCACATGCTATTAAGCATAACGAGATGCTAGCTTACGTTGGCATCTTTCAACCTTTCGGATAACTTCTCTCCATACTAACCAAGAAGAGCAGGGCGGTTTTACTACCATTAGCGAGTAGTTCCCTCTCCATTTTGGGCTGCTCGGACCAACATAAGTAACGGGGTACTTCCGGTTCAACAACATTAACTGCCCTCTTGTGAAGCTTCTTATCGCGCTTACACAAGCTAGTGGTGAAAACATGATACTGCCCGCCATTCAACTGCTTTGGGTGACTCTGAAAACCGGATTGCTGCTGATTCCCCTGATTATTCTATTGGTTGTTACCACCTTGGTTGTTCTGGTTGCCCTGATTATTCTGAAATCCAGAGTTCGAACCGCCGCCACCATGAAAACCTGGACCTGAACTGCCCGACGGACCCTGATCATACCGAAAGAGATCGGAGTTTTTGAACTCCTTCATAATGAAACAATCCTTCCAGAGATGTGTTGCTGGAACCTCCTTGGTCCCATGCTTTGGGTAGGGCTGGTTCAACAGACGCTCCAGATTCATACCTCCACCGCGCTGGGGCGGTTTACCCTTACAACAGTGCATATTGCCCTGCACATTGGTGTTAGCCACAAAATCCAAATTATCTGCTTTGCGCTTACCATTGTTCCCATGATTTCCTTGGTTGTGCTGCTATCCCTTCGCACCGCCATTCTTGTTTCCCGTCTCCGGTTTCTCCTCATCAGAATCGGGATCCTCGGTATTATCAGAATCGGCATATTTAACCAAGGCTGCCATGAGTGTTCCCATGTCATTGCAGTGGCGCTTGAGCCGTCCCAACTTCATCTTCGGTGACTTAAACCGGCAATTACGCTCCAATGTTAAGATCGACGTGCCGGCCATAATGCGGTCCGACAAATGCAAGACTTCTGAAATCCGGCGCACCCAATGGGTTGTTGACTCGTTTTCTCCTTGGACGCAGGCATCTAGATCCACTATGGACATAGGCTGTTTGCATGTATCTTTGAAGTTCGCTATAAACCGGGCCTTCAATTGGTCCCATGATCCGATGGAGTTGGCGGGCAAGCTTTTTAACCAAGTACAGGCTGTCCCTTACAACATCATGGTGAAATATTTTGCACACGCCGCTTCATCCACATCCAGCATCTCCATTGCCATCTCATAACTTTCAACCCACGCCTCAGGAGGTTGATCCGTGGTATAGTTAGGCACCTTCCGCAGACCCTTGAAATCCTTGGGCAATCGCACATTACGAAGAGCCGGAATGAGACACGGCACTCCCCAGGAGCTGAAGGCAAGTACGGTCCCTCGCTCTACCGACGCCGCAGGTTGAACCGGGGCGGGCTGACGGTGACCCGTGTGCTGTGCTGCTAATGTGGCCTCCCTTCACACTCTGCCAATATCCACCACAACCTGAGCATTTGCCCCACCGCGTGCCGGATTGGGCCCTTGAGGAACATCACGGCGCCGCGCACTACTAGACACCTCCGGTCCATCTATGTGCCTGCTAAAAGTTTTGCTCGGACGGGGGGTTGAATGAATTTTGTCTCGGCTATAGGAATAAGCCTGCTGTTGCACAACATCGGTTTGAAGAAGATCCCTGGCCCGCCGTGTCTCAATCGCTGCCAGTGAATTGCCCTCCATCAGAACAGCTACTAGGCGAGATGCCGCAGCAATCATATTATCCAAAGGGCTAGAAAAATGACCCGGTGGTGATGATAAGTATTGTGGCAGGTTATCGGTTCATCGAGGTGGGTCCGTCATCCGTGGTTGATCCGGCGGTGCTCTGGGTGTCTCGGTCCAGTTCACGGCTGCCAGATTGCTTGGCCCAGCCCCCGGCGTATTGAAGAGGTTTAGTCCTTCGTAAACCGATGACAGACAAGACTGGTATTTCCTTCGCATCACGTCGTTCGATGCGTTCTGATCCAACATGAGCCGGTAATTCTGCGCTTGGATCTGCTGTGACTGGGTATCTAAAGCGGCCCGTTCTTCAGCCATCCCGACTTCCTCAGCTGCTAGGTCTTCCTTAGCCCGTGTTATCTGGTCCTTTAGCTTGGTAACCTCCGCGTTATACTGATCCCGCGTCTCCGGTGTAACTGCCGTGGTTAACAAGGTTGCCTAGGCATCCAACAAACCGGAGAGGACTTGAGCCGGTCGGCGCGCCAGACCTCCTGCCACGGTTGCTGATCCGGACATCATTGCTGTTGTAGATGAAGATTGCAAGGTGGGCTGCATTCCGGCCATGAACACTACAACCCAGTTTGGCGGTTCAAAGTGGTCCGGAATACTATTGCCATCAGAATATCCCCCAACCCGGCCGTCTTGCAATTGGTACAGTGACTCGGTTTCACCAGTGGACGACTCGCCATCTGAGTAGATGGGTGTCTCACCATTAGACACCGGTTCATATTCCGCACCATGGATGAATCCTACGAACGCACGCTTCATGGCTGGCTGAACCCGGGCAGGACTCGCACGCTGAGCCGTTTCGAGGAGGTCGGTGGAGATGTCCAGCTCAGGGCCCGGTTCGCCAATCTTGCCGATGAAAACGTGAATTACGCCAAAGGGGACCCGGTACCTGTACTCGATTGAGCCGGCCTCGGGGCCCCATCCTGCATCGTCGGTGTAGAGCTTGCCACGATGACTCTTGGTCATCCGGCCAACCGCGTACCCTTTGAGTCCTTCAAAGCTGCCCTTCAAGAACTCGAAACCATCGTGCGATAGCCCCATGGTGGGCGCCAACTGTCGTGGAATTAACACGTCAGATGTCCTGATGAAAGGACTTAGTCGTGGAGCCATCACAACGAGATTAAGTTGAAGGGGTTAAACCGGACAAGGGACACGAGAGTTTTATACTAGTTTGGCCCCTTACGATGAAGGTAAAAGCCTACCTTTAGTTGTGATGGAATTGATTGGGTTTCGATGACCAGGGAGAAAATACGCTTTGCCTGAGTCTCGAGTTGTTGTTTCTTGTCCCTGAACCGCCGCCGGGTCGTCCCTTTATATACATAGGTTGACACCCGGCCGGTTTACGAAGTCCCGAGGCCAGCTCATACAAGTGTCCGGCTCGGTCTCTCCCTTTTCCCTAACTTACAATACCAGTCATACAACTATGGTTGTTTACAACTATGGGCCCTAATCCGCCTTTGGGCTCTGGGCCTCTAAGCTTTATTATTTAAGTGTCATCTTCTTTGTCTTCATGGGCTTCAGTACAATCGAGCATGAACTGGCCCCTCCTGGGCAGTTTACACTCGGTAGTTATATCCTCAACAGCGTCCGAGAGGCGCCGCACGATGGTCAGTCGGCTAGAGCTCTCGAGAAGCTAGACACGGCATGCCTCCAGCACCTCAGCATCTGCGCCTTCTGGGATAGGCGCCGATAGGTCTCGCAGAGCTGCGTCGAGTGGGTCTCGAGCGCGTCCGTCCGAGTGCTTGCCGCTGTGAATGACGAGCACCTCCATGACAGTGCTCCCACCGCTTTGCTCGCGAGGAGGCGGCTCGTCGTAGACCACCATGTTGGTGGGGAACGCGTCAAATGACGCCATGTCGGAGTCGACGATCATCGGGTCGGTGGAGCCAACAGACTCCAAGTCCACAGCAGGCTCGCTGGTGACGTGGAGCTGGTCGAGGAGGCTGACGAGGTGGCTCTCGGGGCAGCCGGTGCCTGCGTCGGAGGCCGGCTTGTCAGAAAGGCGGATCTCGCCGACAAGGTCGGCGAGGCAGCTCGCCGCACAGGCGATCTCCGCACCATTCGATGCGTCGAGGCTGACGCCGTTGGGCCTAATGGGCTGGCTTCGCTCACCAGGAAGGAACAAGGTTCCCGTCCAGAGCAGATCTCTGGGAGATGGTGCACCTCGCCCCACGGTGGGCGCCAAATGTCGGGGGTTGGGTGCGACATATGCCAAAGGATGGCTTATCATGGTGGGAGCGAGTAGAACGTCCCCGATGCCCGGAAGTGGGATGAGGCGTAGACACGAACACCGGTGTACTTTACCCAGGTTGGGGCTCTCCTTGGAGATAATAGCCCTACTCCTGCTCTGCGGGGTCTCCGCATCATCACTATGGCACAAGTGATACAAGTGTGCTCCTTGAGCTGTATGCTAGAGGTAGGAGGAAGCAAGGCTAGCTCTCCCCTGCTCTAGTGATCTGGCTAGTTCTATCCGTGTGTGAACCCTTTGCATGGGTGCCCTAGGGGGTTTATATAGGCCTACCCCCTAGGGGTACATTGGTAATCTGGTCAGCTGCTGGGCCCGGCTGTCAGCGTCTCCGGCCTCCGGCTTCTCCGGCCTCCGGCTTCTCAGTCTGGTACGGAGCCGACAGGTCGTTCACTGTAGAGGTGCTACTAATGACGCGGGCTTGGTCAGCTCAGCATGGCTACAGTCCCACCGCCTGGTGGGAGATCACTGTAGCCACACCTGGTCTCATGAGGTTAATGGCGCACGGGACCTCGAGAGAGGGAACGGCCACCTGCTAGAGGCTGGCCCTCCTCTGGTCCATCTGGTTCAGCGTGCGCCATCTTCTGGGATGTCACTACTCGGTAGGGCCCGCAGCGTGCGGGCCGTACCGACAGGCCGTCGTGGGGAGCAGGGCCCCGCCCGCCCAGAGTGATGTCAGGGGAGAGTGGCAACAGTGCCACGCCATGCGGAGATCCCCGCCCATACGGCACACTGTGGCCACGCCAACCCCAGGATTCGGGGGTGAGGGCTTCACTATTGCCACGCCCCATCTCGTCCTCCTGATGGGGGCACAAACACTGAGGGCGCGCGGTGGCCGCCTGCCTGATGCCGTCCTCCCTAGAGGCTGGCAGGCAGGAGCCGGCCGCTCGTGTTGCCGTCCGCTGGTGGTTGGTCGCCCTCTCGCAGCTGGCTATTGAGCTAGTCGGCCCTCAGAGGGCGGAGCTTCAGCTTGGGGCGCAGTAAGGCGAAGCTGGCCCAAAGTCTTGATAAATCCAGGGACTCGGGTAAGGATACCCGTGGCCCATTACTCCGACAATTCCCATACGCCATGACCCACTTATCCGTGTTTGTGTTTCAGTCACTGACGCAACGCAACACTACAAAAAAAGCACATCCGTGACATTTTGGGCCGAACATTTTTTTTCTGTCATACATATGACACTTCTATGACGATAATTGTGACAAAACCCGGTATCATCATAGATGTGGTGGGCTCCTACTTCTATGAAAAAAAATCATGACAGAAAATGGGCTTTTCATCCTGGGCGGGCCGGAGACGCAGCTGCATGACATTCTTGGGGCCGTCCATGACGGAAAAAACCATGGTAGAAGCGAGGGCGAGGAAAATTTCGGGGAGTTCCCGGTTACGGTGGGTGGTCGGGGGCCGAGCGATGCGTGTTTCTCTCGTACACGTACGCGCGTGTGTGCGAGGCATTGGCTCTAACTAAACCCGAGCGAGGCGTTGGGCTCTAACTGAACCCGAGCAATTGCACTGCAGGCTACACGTTACTGAACCCGAGCTATCGATCGATGGCTATTAAATGAACCCGATCAAGTGATTCCTTCGCTATAGCTGCTAACTAAAGCCAATCGATGTTGCCTCTCTGGATGAACAGTGAGCGTTGC
>NC_057798.1:622785381-622808345 GCF_018294505.1 Triticum aestivum
ATGAACAGGACCCGTGGCGTTGCCTCTAGATGAACAGGACCCCAATCGATCGAGCTGGTTGGGGCTGGATGAACAGGACCCCGTGGAGGGCTGGATGAACAGGACGACCCCGTGGATGGCTGGATGAATAGTAGATGGTGGAGGGGTGGATGAACAGTACCCGTGGAGGGGTGGTTGAACAGGAGCCCGTGGAGAGGGGTGGTTGAACCGTAGCCGGTGGAGTAGCGCGCGGTGGCGGCTGGATGAACAGGAGCCCGTGGATGAACAGTCGTAGGTGGAGGCTGGAGGAGGTTGACGGTGGATGAATAGTAGCCCATGAAGGCTGGAGGAGGTCGATAGTGGAGATGAACAGTATCCCGTGGAGTCCTGTTTTGCGGTACGCCACACCCCTCCCGACGAACAGGACCCCCATTCGACCGTAGCGTTCCAACACAAGTCTGTTTTGTCCATTTTGTGGTACGCCACACCCCTCCCGATCAACAGGACCCCCGTTTCGATCGTAGGAGGTCCGTTTCCTCCGTTTGCGGTACGCCAGACCCCTCCCGATGAACAAGATCCCGTCTCGAATGTGGCCGGTCGAACACAAGGCCATTTCCTCCATTCTGCGGTACGCCAGGCCTTGTTTCCATCGCCTATTCCATCCAAGCCCTCTTGATGAACACGACGACGCATTTCGTTCCGACCTAGCTGGTTGGCTCCCCATGAACACGACGACGACGCTGTTTCTCTGTTTCGACCCAGCCATGTACACGAGCCCTGGCCATACGTATGTGCGAGTAGGCATTCGAGACCCCGCCCGTATGTACGTACGTGGCCGTATTTTCTTTCTTGCACCCTGGCCGTTGTACGTACGTGTACATGCTACATGCGCGCCTCTACTACAACACGTGCATGCCTCTACTACGACACATGCGCGCCTCTACATCGACCAATATGTACGCACACGTTCGCGACCAGAATGACAATGCTATGTACGCTTCGACCAGGTGGGTCCCGACTGTCAGACACTTCCTTGCCTACGAAGATGTAGCTGGTGGGTCCAGCAGTCAGGGGGGCGAATCGCTTTTTCTGCCCGGACGCACTTCCTTGCGTGCGAAGATGTAGCTGGTGGGTCCTAGCAGTCAGGGGGGCGAATTGTTTTTTTGCCCGGACGCACTTCCTTGTGTGCCCAGGTGTAGCTGGTGCGTCCCAGCAGTCAGGGGGGCGAATCGTTTTTTTTTTTGCCCGGGCGCACTTCCTTGCGTGCGAAGATGTAGCTGGTGGGTACCAGCAGTCAGGGGGAAATGTTTTTTTCACGAAATACGGTGGCCCGTCTGGTGGGTCCCCACTGTCAGGTGGAGGAATAATTATTTTGAGCATAATAAGGAGGCACTTCCTTGCTGCGGCCGTGGACCCAGCTGTCAGCCTCTCCACGTACAGTCCACGTCCGATGGAAGCCGTTGTCACGCCCAATATGTGACCCTATCCAAAAGGAACTCGAAGGTCCCACCAAGGATAGACCCGCATATTGGAACGCTTTTGCAGGGTGGATATCATTACATCAACATTACATAATAGATAGGGATACATACAAGAGGCATACAATGCCACACGAATACAACATCACAATACATCAGAGCACCATCCGACTACGGATGAAACACAAACAAAAACTCAAACGGCATCTACCCTGCTAGCCCAGGCTGCCGACCTGGAACCTATCCCCTGATCAAAGAAGAAGCAGAACAAGAACTCCAAAACAAGTAACATCGCTCTCGCGTCATGATCATCGCAAAACCTGTACCTGCAACTATTGTTGTAGTAATCTGTGAGCCACGAGGACTCAGCAATCCCATTACCATGGGTATCAAGACTAGCAAAGCTTAATGGGTAAGGAAGAGGTAAAGTGGTGAGGTTGCCGCAGCGACTAAGCATATATGGTGGCTAACATACGCAAATAAGAGCGAGAAGAGAGCAAGCGGAACGGTCGTGAAGCTAGCAATGATCAAGAGGTGATCCTGAACTCCTAGTTACGTCAAACATAACCCAAAAACCATGTTCACTTCCCGGACTCTGCCGAAAAGAGACCATCACGGCTACACACGCGGTTGATGCGTTTTAATTCGGATCTGGTGTCAAGTTATCTACAACCAGACATTAACAAATTCCCATCTGCCACATAACCGCGGGCACGGCTTTCGAAAGTTTATGCACTGCAGGGGTGTCCCAACTTAGCCCATGATAAGCTCTCGCAATCAACAAAGGATATACCTTCTCCCAGGAAGACCCGATCAGTCTCGGAAACCTGGTTTACAAGACATTTCAACAATGGTAAAACAAGACCAGCAAAGCCGCCCGATGTGCCGACAAATCCCGATAGGAGCTGCACATATCTCGTTCTCGGGGCACACCAGATGAGCCAGGCGTCGGGTTGGCATAGATCTTGGTTGCCAAGGGGGCGCCGGACATTGCTCAGGTTGGACCAACACTCGGAGGAGCACTGGCCCGGGGGGGGGGGGTAAAATAAAGATGACCCTCGGGCTCCGGAAACCCAAGGGGAAAAGGGCTAGGTGAGGAAAATGGTAAAACCAAGGTTGGGCCTTGCTGGAGGAGTTTTATTCAAAGCGAACTGTTAAGGGGGTCCCATAAATTACCCAACCGCGTGAGGAACGCAAAATCCGGGAACATAACACCGGTATGACGGAAACTAGGGCGGCAAGAGTGGAACAAAACACCAGGCATAAGGCCGAGTCTTCCACCCTTTACCAAGTATATAGATGCATTAATTAAATAAGAGATATTGTGATATCCCAACATAATCCTGTTCACCATGGAGCAATCTTCAACTTCACATGCAACTAACAACGCTATAAGAGGGGCTGAGCAAAGCGGTAACATAGCCAAGCAACGGTTTGTTAGGAAGGGTGAAAAGGTTAGAGGCTGACATGGCAAATTGGGAGGCTTGAAGAACAAGTGATAGGTAGCGCAACATAGCGATAGAACGAAGCAACTGCCATAGCAATGATAGTAGTGAGATCCAGGGTAGCGGTCATCTTGCCTGAAATCCCGCAAGGAAGAAGAACGAGTCCATGAAGAAGACGAACGGGGGTAGTCGAACGAATCCTCACAATTGCAACATTATCGGAACTAAGAAGCAACACCGGAAAGAAACAAACAACATGGTAAACACACAAGCATAAACATGGCATGATGCACAACCAAGTATGATGCATGTCCGGTATAAATAGGCATGGCATGGCAAAGTGCAACAAACGATACTACAAGTTAAATGGACACGAAACACCACATTAGAGTTATTTAGTTCGCTCTCGTTTAGGTACACAACAATATTAAATGTTGTTAAACATGGCAAGAGGTGAAGCATATGAAAACTACCTATCTAGGCAAGTTTAAATGAGGCCGGAACAACAAACAACAATTCCGGAAAATCCTCATGTGCATATTTTAGATTCGGTACTGTTCTGCCCTAAACCATATTTTAAGTTTGTTAAACAGGAAAATAAAGTGGACCATGTTAAACTAGGCATTTTTCCACCCCATTTACATATAAAGTTTATTTAAAACCGAGCTACGGTTATTTAGTTATGAAATAAACCATTTTAGCATATTATTTAAGAAAAATTAAACAAACGGGATTTTAAGCATTTTAACATGGATGAAGGTTGCATAATATGAAACTAGATGAAAAACTAAGCATTTTACATATATAGTTTGTTTTAATCCGATGCATGGTTAATTAATTATTACATGCATGATCATGAGGGGTTTTCTGAAAAACTGAAGTTTTCTGGATAATTAGCAAATTCACAGAACAGGGAAAAAACATGACACGGGCCAAATCCACTGGAACTGGGCCGGACTAGTGAGCGCTGGATCTGGGACTGCTCACCAAGTGGCCTTGGGCCGTTCGGTGTAGAGGTGGGAGCTGCAAACGGCGAGGCGAGGGGGGCCTAGGCGAGGTCGGCCCAGTCGCAGTCAACGTGCCTGGTTCCTTCGATGCAGGGAAGCAGGGGATCGAGCTCGTGCTCGTGAGAAGGCAGCGACGACGCAGGGGCGCGAGGGACTCTGGAGAGCGGCGGGATGGCGCGGCTCCGGCGTGGCGTCGCTGCGGGGCCGGAGGACCTGGCGTGGAGGACTCGGATCGGGACGTGGGCAACGGTTGAAGGCGGCGAAGACCAAGAAGCTCTGACGGTACTGCTGCCCAGAGAAAACAGAGGGACTTTCAGAGATAGAAGCGAATCGGGGAAGGGAACGGGGAGGTCACGAGGGGGCCTTGCTGAACGGTGGCAACTCACCGGCGGCAAGGTAGGTGGGAACGGGTCGGGAAGCTCGAGGACGACGTCGTCCGGGCGCGGGAGGCGAGGATGGCCGGCGCAAACTCCTCGGGGGCTCCCTGTTGCACGAACAGAGAGAGCAGGTGAGAGAGGGAGGAGAGAAGTAAGAGGAAGGGAGAGGTAGGGGCGCGGGGTCCTGCTGAAGGTGGTCGCCGGCGACGCAGAGGACGGGGTCGAGCTCATTCCCGAGCAGAGGACGACAGCGCTGTTTTGCTGGGTTTCCGGTGTGAGGGATGAACGCAGGCGTGTGCGGCAGCCGTGCACAGGCTGTGGTGGCGCTGGAGGTGACCGGAGGAAGTGGATCCCGGCGGCGAGGTCCTCGGGGCCCAAAGGAGCTCTTGGCGCGAATCCATGGCGTTCAACGGCTGCGTCCGGTTCCTGCGATAAGAAGCAGAGGAGGGCGGGAGATACTAGAGTGAGAAAGAGAAGAGGAACCAAGGGAGGAAGGGGACAGGAGGAGAAGGGAGGCGAGGCCGGCCTGGGAGTGCTGCTGTGGTGGCGCTCGACGGCGGCGGAAGGGCGGTTGCGCTGGTTGGGGATGGATCCCGAAGGAAGCAGGAGGCTGGCGCTCGGTGGTGGTTGGGCGAGGGGATCGAGGGAGATCGGTGAGGGGATCCCGATGAAGAAAGTGGCGGCAGCCGAGACGGGATGGATGGGACATCTCCCTAGATTTTAGGGTTGATCTATTTATATGGCAAGTGGGGTAGGTTTAGGGGTATTAGGTCCCCCCGATCGTAATCGGACGGACGGAAAAAAATAGGCTAGGGAGTCCAATAAAGAAAATGGAGATATTTTATAGATGATTGGGGATGATTCGGACTCATCGGTAACAACAGCCCGGGTCGGGTTCGGGACAACTTTCGGGCGCGCACACGAGGGGGTCTGTGGTTGGCAGAGAGGTTAGGTGGTTTGACAAGAGGGAATCGAAAAACACGGTTGGTCTCGAAACGGTCAACGAACGCAACGGAGATAAGCGAGGAGCGACAACTACGAGTGGATGCAAGTTTAAGAAAACAATGCCGATGCAATGCGCATGATGCTATGAGATGAAATGCAAGACATGAACAAAAATGCAAAACAAAAACAAAAGCCCAACCACGAAGGAAACATCATATCGCATCTCCGGAAAAGGCAAGAGTTGGAGTTACGAATATGGAAAGTTGTATCCGGGGCGTTACAGCCGTTCCTTGACCATGTCGACCACGACGCGCCGAGAGCACCAGGGCGGTGGACGACGGCAAGGCTTAGGAAGGGGATGATGCAGAGCTGGCAAAGATGCGACAATGGATGCCAACGCGTAGAGGAGTATGAGGGTTCACTGGTTCGCTGTAGTGTGAGGCTGCTGTCGCCGTAGAATAACATCGGGTGTGGGTGAGTAGAGGGATGGCCTGGCCAGCGGTGGGAGTAGTAGGGGGCGGTGAGGCCTCCGCCGCATCGCAGCTGGCCACGGGAGGCAGGTGCACGAGGCACGACTGGCGCTGGTTTGGGTGGCTGGAGCAAGAAGACCAGAGGTTGAAGAAGCACTACGGCCGTTGGATGGACATTGTACGGTCACTGGAGCTAGAATCATGCATATTGACTAAGTTGACAAAGCCCTCCATCCCCGTCAACTTAGTAGGCCCACAAGTCAGCCTGCCACTATACTGGGTCCCAGCTAACAGGGGGAGTATTCATTTTTATGTGCGTAATAAGGAGGCACTTCCTTGCGTGCGAAGATATAGCTGGTGGGTCCGAGCTGTCAGCAGCGGTAATGTTTTTTCGCAAAATACAGAGGCCCTTTCGGTGGGTCCCTGATGTCAGGTGTAGGAATCATTATTTTACGCGTAATAAGGAGGCATTTCCTCGCGTGCGGCCGTGGACCCAACTGTCGGCCTCTCCACATACAGTCCACTTCAGATGCATGTCGGTCGTTGACCACGTTGACCAGGCCGCACCGAGAGCACCAGGGCGGTGGATGACGGCGAGGCCTAGGAAGGGAACGACACGGAGCCAGGGAATACTCGGCAGTTGTTTCCGACGCGGAGGAGTACGAGGGTTTACTGGTTCGTCTACCGTCGCCGAAGAATAACAACATGTGTGGGTGAGTAGAGGGATGGCTAGGCTAGCGATGGGAGTACGGTGGGGCCGTGAGGCCTGCGCGGCAGCATAGCCGGCCGCGGGAGGAGGGAGCAGGTAGTCCCGCCGGCGCTTGTTTGAGCGGCTGGAGCATGAAGAGCAGAGATTGAAGAAGCACAATAGCCGTTGGATGGACATCCAACAGTCACTGCTCTCGTGTGTTGACTATAAGTTGACAGGGCGTTGCATGTGTGCAACCTTTTTTATGAAAGCATACGCTTCAACCTATAGTAGGCACACAAGTCAGCCTCAAATCTGTGGAAAACAGCATACAGATTATTTTTTTGCCACAACTTCCATGAATGTCGTTCCCTAATGAAACTTGGCAAGCACTTAGAACACTTGTTGTTCTTTGCCACCATATTTTTTTGAATTTTTTTAGAGTTTACTATTCATGGTGGTATCAAAAGAGCTAAACCTTGGATGTGCACTTTCCAACACTTTTTTCATGTATGCAAATGACACTGACATATAGGTGATGTTTTTTTGAACATTTTGGTATCTTATTTGTATTTTTCTGATTTAGTATGAATTAGTTATGAAGTTTTCAAACTGACGGTCAAACGGTCAAAGGGCAAAAGCATAAGAGGAGTAAAGTGACTTGGACAAAATCGGTCACTTTTGGGAATTAGGGGTAAAACAGACGAGTGGGACACAACTAGGGGCATAAATCTAATTATCCCTTATTTCTAATAATGTACAACCCATTTGCTAATTCTTCAGAATTTTTTTGGAGCCCATCTTCTTTTTGTTAGCATTACACCCCATATTGTGGCCACGGTTAAAAAGTATACAAAATTTTGCATATTTCGGTGCAGTCAACTGTTTTTAATCCAGAAATATTGACTCACATTCAAACTATTTTGAAAAATAATTTATATAAATATGAAATCCAAATAATTGTCCATGCATAAAAATCAATGGAATTTAAGATCTTGTAATGAAAAAAATTGAAACTAATTGTCAGTTTGATGTGTTTTAAAAATGTACAGCCCATTTCTGGGCAAACCGAATGAAACTCTCCTCGTCTTGAAAGATTTGTAGCCCAGCAGGGCAGATAAACCAAGTAGGCCTTGTTTGGGTATTTATTTAAAAAAAAGAACTGGGCTAGCCATTTTCAGCAAGAAAAAAACACAACTGGGCTCATGATGTGGTAAACATAAATAAAACCCTGGCTAGACGGGCCACAGCCCCCACACAACCCCTTTGTTACCCTGATCCGTCGCTAAAACTAGTATAAATAACAACTTCTTGTTCCTCAAAAAAAACTGTGCGACTTGCTGGGTCCCTGGTGTCAGCCGCTCGTAGTGTAATTCTCTCATTTATTGACTATGTTAACAATGGCGTGAGCCCCAGATGTCCAACCATTAGGAGGAACCATATTTTTGGGCTTGTAATATAGATGCACTTGCTTGCGTACTGCCATGATGCTGGTGGGTCCCTACTGTCATCCTCGCCACATATAGTCATCTCCTAGTTCCTCTCGGTTGTTGACGATGTTGGCAATGCAAGAGGGCGGCACACCACGCACGGCGAGCGAACCAAGGCCGCAAGGCGGAGGACGATGACAAGGCCTCGGACGGAACGAACATGAGCTGTGGAAGATGCATCGGTCCAGTCGCAGGCGGAGGGGAGTACGAGGGTTAACTAGTTCGGGCGCGGGTGCATGTTGGGGCTGACGTCGCCGGAGAATAACATGACGTGTGGGGGAATAGAGGGAGGGACTGGCCAATGTTGGAGGGTACATATGGTAGGACGGCGGAGGCGCAGCCAACCACGAGAGGCGGGAGCAGGCGGAGCCGACGAGGTGGTTTCACTACAAAAAAATACACCTCTGTGATGATACATGTTTGTCATAGTAGGTCGCGTTTTTGTCATGCATGTACATCCATGACGATTTTATGACAGAATCAAGATATCATACCTGTGCTGTCGTAGAAGTGTTCCATGACATTACCAAAATTATCATCACGGAAGTGTCCACTTCCATGACAATATATCACGCGTCACAGAAGTGCTTTCGTCAAGGGTGACCGACACGTGGCATCCACCGTAACGGAACGCCGTTAATCTATCGGGTCCGGTTTTGGATCCGATAACCCGTTAACAGCCCGGACCAATGGGAATTTTCCATGTGTAAAATCATCATTGGCCGCAGGAAACACGTGTTGCCTCACCGTTGGGACAGATGTCATCCACTCATTGGACAGGAGGCACCTATGATAGGTTGACACGTGGCACGGCCCAACAGTGGCCCATTCCGGTGAAAAGGCCGGCCCAGTAAAAATTAGCAGGCCGGCCCATATAAGGCCTACTTGTGTTAGGTCTATTTAAGCCCACGGCCCATACGAGATGTGCCAATTCGGCCCATCAACGGCCCGTTAAAGATTTAACACCATTGCAGCCCATCGTCAGTTCGAGCCCGTTAACAGCATGCTATATATTTGGGCTCAATATCGGCCCGATGAGATTTCAGCCTATTAACGACCCATTTAATGGATGGGCCAATTTTCAGGATGTACATCTTTCGGCCTTTTAGCGACCCATTTAAATGTTGGGCTAATTTCCGGCCCGGTGTGTCTTTCAGCCTGTTGACGGCCCATAAATCTGATGGGCCATTTGTTGTCAGACCTGAGTTTCGGCCTTTTAGCGGCCCATTTAAGTGTTGGGCCAATTTATGGCTCGATGTCACTTTCAGCCTGTTGACGGCCCATAAATCAGTTGGGCCATTTGTAGTCGGACCTGAGTTTTGGCCTTTTAGCGACCCATTTAAGTGTTGGGCCAATTCCCGGCCCTGTGTGCCTTTCGGCCTGTTAACGGACCATAAATGAGTTGGGCCATTTGTAGTCGGACCTTAGTTTTGGCCTTTTAACGGCCCATGCCCTTCATGGTCCAATACCAGTCCGGTTTCTCTTTCGGCCTGCTAAAGGCCCACAACACAGTTGGGCAATTTACAATACGACCTGACTTTCGGCCTCTTAGGGGCCCATGGTCTTCATGGTCCAGTACAAGCCCGCTATCTCTTTCGGCCTGCTAAAGGCCTACAGTATAGTTGGGCCATATGTAGCCCAAACTTAGTAACGGCCTGTTAACGGCCCGTGAAATAAATTGGGGCCACCTGTTGCCCGCTTCGATGTCGGCCTGTTAACGACCCGGGAGGTAAGAGGGCCGACCATTAAATTTCGGCCTAGTAATGGCCCATTAACTTAATGGGCCCACTAAAGTTCGTACATGTCTTTAGGCCAAATTAGATAATTTGAGCCCATTACGACGAGCAATTATGCACAGGACCAAAACCAATCAAGCAAAGGTACGACATACAGGGAATAGCATTGCACATCCAGCATATATTACATGAAATTACATCCACTGGGCAATCAAAGATTGATGCCAGTGCAAATAAATGAGCAGAACCTAACCATCTACAACGTCACAGTCTACAACCTCAGCACACATGACGCCCATAAGCATGTGGGCAAGTTTGTGCTGCTTTGCTACACTATCTCTGAAAACATTGATCAGCTGTTGTGTCGCATGACTCTGCACCTCTGATTCATCCACCATTTCCATCATTGCTTCAGCCATTAATTGGTTCACAAACATACATTTATTCCGTTGCATTCGAGACAGAGGATACTGAGAAGATTCAGATGGCGATTTTGGCAGGCTTGTATTATTGATAGTGGAGAGTGTCTCGACCACTGCATCATAACATAAATTAGGACGGGAACCAAATAGATTAATCATGAGTTATTGCCATATTACCTAGCCTAGATTTACTGGAAAGAAACAATGGGGTTGCCTTGCTGTTTCCAGAGTTTGTCTTCTTATCTTCAGCAGCCTGCACAAAATTAACACACTAGCGTTGCTACCATTGGCCAAGTCAGATAATAGGAAAGCAACATTGACACAACGAACGTTTGGGTAACTAGCCTACACCAAATTAACACAATATGGCACAACTATCATCAGCCAGGTAAGGTAGTACGAAAGCAACATTGACACAATGAATGAATGGGCAACCAGAGAAGCACTACAATTCCGTAATGTGCATGATATGAGATTGTACATTCATGCAGCTCAGTATGCAAAACTACCAGGCAGTTTTCCTTACAAAAATCAACATTGGCGCCTTTAACATTTTGCTACAACTAATTTTAGATTAGATAAAGGTTAGATTCACGCTGATTAACAAAATACATGTTGATGTAAAAATATAGTGATATACAACAGGTACTTACATTAGCATTGGAGCACAGAGAATTCCCACAAGATATTTTCCTCGAATACAATCCCAATGGAGGAAGTCTTCTATCATTTAACCTTATTTTCTAAAAGAGAGATGGGTAAGAAACATGTAGAAAATATGATCAAAATGCTATAAAATTTCATCATGCGAGGATACACACACGCTTCTTAGAATGGATTTGACATTCTTTTGCTGGACTGGAGCGGACTAGTTCTTTGGCCACTGGAATCTGCTTATTATCAGTGGGAGTTGGGTTTCTCTGTGCTGGAGCAGTATCTATGAAAAATGGAGTCGGTTGATTATCTCCTGGCGTTTGGATCTTTTGCAATGACCTGGTTTGTAACCCTTCAGATTCTAACATAGCCGTCTTCCCCTTGCATGCCTTATATAGAAGAATGTTATAAAACATGCTACAACAGAGAAGGAATAGGTACTGAAGAATAGAAAGGCATGGCATATCGACATGTATTCCCTCCATCCGGAAATAAGTGGATGGGTCTAGGCGTATTTCAGTTCTAGATACATCCAGTTTTATCCATTTCTGCGACATTTAATCCGGACGGAGGGAGTATGATGTAAGGGCTAGGGATACGACAGGACAACACAGTAAAAAAACATTGAAAAAACCCACTGCAGAACCAAAGTATTCAAACCCACTGATATGAGATAGTACACTCATGCAGCTCAGGATGCAAAACTACCAGGCAGTTTTCCTTACAAAAATCAACATTGTGGCCTTTAATCATACATTTTGCTACAACTAAATTTAGATCAGATAAAGGTTGGATTCACGCCGATTAACAAAATACACGCTGATGTAAAAATATAGTGATATACAACAGGTACTTACATCTACATTGGAGCACAGAGAATTCCTGCAAGAATCTTTCCTCATAAACGATACCATTGCAGAAATTCTTATATCTGTTAAGCTTATTTTCTAAAAGAGAGATGGGTAAGAAACATGTAGAAAGTATGATCAGCATGCTATAAAATTTCATGATGCAAGGATACGCACACGCTTCTTAGAATTGAGTTGACATATTTTTGCTGGACTGGAGCAGACTAGTTCTTTGGCCACTGGAATATGCTTATTATCAGTAGGAGTTGGGTTTCTCTGTGCTGGAGCAGTATCTATAAAAACTGGAGTTGGTTTATTATCTCCTGGCGTTTGGATCTTTTTCAAAGTCCTTGTTTGGAACCCTTCAGATTCTAACATAGTCGTATTCCCCTTGCATGCCTTGTATAGAAGAATGGTGCTTTAATTATAAAACATGCGACGGCAGAGAGATGGAATAGGTACTAAAGAATAGAAAGGCATGACATATTGACATGTATTCCCTCCATCCGGAAAAAATGGATGTGTCTAGGTGTATTTCAATTCTAGATACATCCTTTTTTATCCATTTTGGCAACATCTAATCCAGACGGAGGGAGTATGGTGTAATAGCTAGGGATACGACAGGACAACACAGCAAAAAACATTAGTTGAATGTAAAACTATATGCTAGTGGAATACGTACAGAAATAACTAAGGCAACATACATGTGTATGATTCAGAAAATAAGATGGCATTGCAACAGAGCACTAGAACAACACTTCAATGTAAAAAACATGGTATGGCAGACAGATGAAGTACATACTGATGAATAACAATGCATAAGATATTCAGAAGCATGATGTCCAAATTAAGCAGATGGCATTGCGATATAGTAGAATGACAGTACTTGAATTTGAAAACATGTTATCATGAATGGAATAGGTACTGAAAAACAGGAAGGCATGGCATATTTACATGCATGATCAGCATGCTAAGCACATGGCATTGCAACAGAGTAGATACACTCCAGGACATTATATGCATGTTGTACCCATATCACAGGCCAAGTTAGAGCAAGGACCTTGTGGGGTAAAGAGGATTCATCATCTTTCTGCAAGTCTTCTAAAGAACTGGCTTTACATGTTTCATCATATTGGGTATCATTGACATCAAGTTTATTGGCCTTTACATTGCGCCGTGAGGTTCTTGTGGATATATCAGTGTGTGCAATTATATCTGACATGCATGGAAGACAACTAGTAGTTAGATTTATGTAATGAGTGCCTGTAGGAGACCACATAAATAGTAGGACTGGGGTTAACTAGCAGCAACAAGTCCCATAAACTAAAGGGAGAACATAGATGAAAGCTACAGAATATGTATCGTTTGTACTCGAGATTAACTAGATGGCACACAAAAGTATTAAAGAACAACATAGGTAATACTAGAAGTGGTATAATGCTATAATCACCAGCCTGTGGGATATCATTGGCTGATGGATGATAACTATGGAACAACATTACCTAAAGAACAAGTATCTTAGCTGAACTATGGAACAGCGTGAACTCCTGAACAAGACCCGTAAGAGATCAGCATGAATATACAGTGAAATGTGATGATCTATTTTCCATGCTTAGATGAATAACAAAGCCATAAATGTTGCACACAAGTAAGATGAGGGTACAACCTATCTGGCTGCCATCCATAGGAGTGAGCATCATGTGCTGACTTGTCGATGGCCCTGCAGTTGTTGTGGCTGTCCCTGTCGGGCACGCGCATTCGATGCAGAGAACTGTTGAGTGGGGACTATAGCTCCCTTCTTGTGTATGCTTCCCTTGTTGGAGCAGCTGCGGTGAGTCGGAAGACGGTGTGTCTGAAGATGCAGATAATGCATAATGTTAAGAACGACATATATCTTTGATCTGAAGAAATACACTAAGAGATCAACAACAAGGTACGAGAGTGGTCACACGTCTGTTGACTGAAGACTAAATTGGGGCCACACGAGATTTTATTTTATTTTGGTACTGTCCGATCTACGCCGGATGGCTTGATGGTCGTCTTGTGCCTCCCGGCTGACACTGTTCGGAATCTTCCCCAAAGAGCCAGCGACCAACGGCAGAGCAGCCTGCCTCCGCCTTCCGTGGCCCCGGCCAAAACCCCGCTCCCCGCCCCACCACACTGCCGTGGTTGCGCCACCCCGGGCCAATCCACAAAGACTCCCCGTCATCCAGATCCGGCGGCGGCACTACCTTAAACCCACGCAACTCTAAAAGATAGCCATCTAAGCGCTGCTTTCGCGGTGAACTTGCGGCCCCGCACCCTTACGTTAGACACCAGCCAACCGGCAGCCTAGGAGCTCCACCGCCTTGAGGGGTGCTGCTTCCCATTGGGAATCAATTGGCCCAGAATAAAAATTCAGGCAACTGATGCCTAAATAAAGTGATTTGAGATGAGGGTGCGACCTATCTGGCGGCATGGTGAAGTAGGCATGTCCAACTGCCGAGTCGGTGAGGTCGGCACGGTTGCGGTGGCGACCGGCGACAGGGAAAGAGCGATGTCGCGACGGTCGACGGCTACGAGGAAGCAGCGCCAGGACTCTGGACGGATCGGAAGTTGGAGCCGCTCTAGCGCCGTGAACAATGGCGGGGGTGAATCGGCTCCAGTACGGTTCACGCGCCCGTCGTCGAGGCAGCACCAGCAACACGGATTAAGAGGCACACGGCCCAGTGCACGACGGCAATTGGACAGTGTCTCCGGCATTAGGGAGGAGGGCGGCTTTGAAATTGGTGAAGGAAATATTCCATAGAGGCAATAATAAAGTTATTATTTATTTCCTTATATCATGATAAATGTTTATTATTCATGCTAGAATTGTATTAACCGGAAACATAATACATGTGTGAATACATAGACAAACTGAGTGTCACTAGTATGCCTCTACTTGACTAGCTCGTTAATCAAAGATGGTTATGTTTCCTAGCCATGGACAGAGAGTTGTCATTTGATTAACGAGATCACATCATTAGGAGAATGATGTGATTGACTTGACCCATTCCGTTAGCATAGCACCCGATCGTTTAGTATATTGCTATTGCTTTCTTCATGACTTATACATTTTCCTATGACTATGAGATTATGCAACTCCCATTTACTGGAGGAACACTCTGTATGCTACCAAACGTCACAACGTAACTGGGTGGTTATAAAGGTGCTCTACAGGTGTCTCCGAAGGTAGTTGTTGGGTTGGCGTATTTCGAGATTAGGACTTGTCACTCCGATTGTCGGAGAGGTATCTCTGGGCCCTCTCGATAATGCACATCACTTAAGCCTTGCAAGCATTGGAACTAATGAGTTAGTTGTGAGATGATGTATTACGGAACAAGTAAAGAGACTTGTCGGTAATGAGATTGAACTAGGTATTGAGATACCGACGATCGAATCTCAGGCAAGTAACATACCGATGACAAAGGGAACAACGTATGTTGTTATGCGGTTTGACCGATAAAGATCTTCATAGAATATGTAGGATCCAATATGAGCATCCAGGTTCCGCTATTGGTTAGTGACGGGAAACAGTTCTAGGTCATGTCTACATAGTTCTCGAACCCATAGGGTCCACACGCTTAAAGTTACGATGACAGTTTTATTACGAGTTTATAAGTTTTGATGTACCGAAGGTTGTTCGGAGTCCCGGATGTGATCACAGACATGACGAGGAGTCTCGAAATGGTCGAGACATAAAGATTGATATATTGGAAGCCTATATTTGGATATCAGAAATGTTCCGGGTGAAATCGGGATTTTACGGGAGTACCAGGGGGTTACCGGAACCCCCCCGGGGGGTTAATGGGCCTACATGGGCCATGAGGGAAAGGAGGAGGGCCAGCCAGAGCAGGCCGCGTGCCCCCTCCCCCCTAGTCCGAATAGGACAAGGAAGGGGGGGCGGCGCCCCCCTTTCCTCTTTCCCCTCCCCCCTTGCCTTCTCCACCAAGGCAAGAGGGGGGAGTCCTACTCCTGGTGGGAGTAGGACTCCTCCAGGTGCACCCCTAGGGGGCCGGCCGCACCTCCCCCTCCCTCCTTTATATACGGGGGCAGGGGGCACCTCTAGACACTCAAGTTAATCATCCTGATCGTTCCTTAGCCGTGTGCGGTGCCCCCCTCCACCATATTCCACCTCGGTCATATCGTTGTGGTGCTTAGGCGAAGCCCTGGGTCGGTAGAACATCATCATTGTCACCATGCCATCATGCTGACGGAACTCATCCCCGACACCCTGCTGGATCGGAGGCCGGGGATCGTCATCGAGCTGAACGTGTGCTGAACTCAGAGGTGCCGTACGTTCGGTGCTTGGATCAGTCGGATCGTGAAGACGTACGACTACATCAACCGCGTTGTCATAACGCTTCCGCTTACGGTCTACGAGGGTATGTGGACAACACTCTCCCCTCTTGTTGCTATGCATCACCATGATCTTGCATGTGCGTAGGATTTTTTTTGAAATTACTACGTTCCAAAACAGTGGCATCCGAGCCAGGTTTTATGCGTAGATGTCATATGCACGAGTAGAACACAAGTGAGTTGTGGGCGATATAAGTCATACTGCTTACCAGCAGGTCATACTTTGGTTCAGCGGTATTGTGAGATGAAGCGGCCCGGACCGACATTACGCGTAAGATTACGCGAGACTGTTTTCACCGTTATGAGCACTCGTGCTTAAAGGTGACTCGCGGGTGTCTGTCTCTCTCGCTTTAGTTGAACCGAGTGTGGCTACGCCCGGTCCTTGCGAAGGTTAAAACAGCACCAACTTGACAAACTATCGTTGTGGTTTTGATGCATAGGTAAGAACGGTTCTTGCTAAGCCCGTAGCAGCCACGTAAAATTTGCAACAACAAAGTAGAGGACGTCTAACTTGTTTTTGCAGGGCATATTGTGTGTGATATGGTCAAGACGTGATGCTATATTTTATTGTATGAGATGATCATGTTTTGTAACCGAAGTTATCGGCAACTGGCAGGAGCCATATGGTTGTCGCTTTATTGTATGAAATGCAAACGGCATGTAATTGCTTTACTTTATCACTAAGCGGTAGCAATAGTCATAGAAGCAATAGATGGCGTAACGACAATGATGCTACGATGGAGATCAAGGTGTCGGGCCGGTGACGATGGTGATCACGACGGTGCTTCGGAGATGGAGATCACAAGCACAAGATGATGATGGCCATATCATATCACTTATATTGATTGCATGTGATGTTTATCTTTTATGCATCTTATCTTGCTTTGATTGACGGTAGCATTATAAGATGATCTCTCACTAAATTTCAAGATAAAAGTGTTCTCCCTGAGTATGCACCGTTGCCAAAGTTCGTCGTGCCTAGACACCACGTGATGATCGGGTGTGATAAGCTCTACGTCCATCTACAATGGGTGCAAGCCAGTTTTGCACACGCGGAATACTCGGGTTAAACTTGACGAGCCTAGCATATGCAGATATGGCCTCGGAACACTGAGACCGAAAGGTCGAGCGTGAATCATATAGTAGATATGATCAACATAGTGATGTTCACCATTGAAAACTACTCCATTTCACGTGATGATCGGTTATGGTTTAGTTGATTTGGATCACGTGATCACTTAGAGGATTAGAGAGATGTCTTTCTAAGTGGGAGTTCTGAAGTAATATGATTAATTGAACTTTAATTTATCATGAACTTAGTCCTGGTAGTATTTTGCAAATTATGTTGTAGATCAATAGCTCGCGTTGTTGCTTCCCTATGTTTTTATATGTCTTCCTAGAGAAAACTAAGTTGAAAGATATTAGTAGCAATGATGCGGACTTGGTCCATGATCTGAGGTTTATCCTCATTGCTGCACAGAAGAATTATGTCCTTGATGCACCGCTAGGTGATAGACCTATTGCAGGAGTAGATGCGGACGTTATGAAAGTTTGGCTAGCTCAATATGATGACTACTTGATAGTTTTGTGCACCATGCTTTATGGCTTAGAATCAGGACTTCAAAGACGTTTTGAACGTGATGGACCATATGAGATGTTCCAGGAGTTGAAGTTAATATTTCAAGCAAATACCCGAGTTGAGAGATATGAAGTATCCAACAAGTTCTGTAGCTAAAAGATGGAGGAGAATCACTCAACTAGTAAGCATGTGCTTAGATTGTCTGGGTACTACAATCACTTGAATCAAGTGGGAGTTAATCTTCTAGATAAGATAGTGATTGACAGAATTCTCTAGTCACCACCACCAAGTTAGTAGAACTTCGTGATGAACTATAATATGCAAGGGATGATGAAAACAATTCCCAAGCTCTTCGCGATGCAAAAATCGGTGAAGGTAGAAATCAAAGAAAAACATCAAAGTGTTGATGGTGGACAAGATCACTAGTTTCAAGAAAAAGGGCAAACGGAAGAAGGGGAACTTCAAGAAGAACAACAAGCAAGTTGCTGCTCAAGTGAACAAGCCCAAGTCTGACCTAAGCCTAAGACTAAGTGATTCTACTGCAAAGGGACTGGTCACTGGAAGTGGAACTACCCCAAGTATTTGTCGGATAATAAGGATGGCAAAGTGAACATAGGTATATTTTATATACATGTTATTGATGTGTACTTTACTAGTGTTTATAGCAACCCCTTGGTATTTGATACTGGTTCAGTTACGAAGAGTAGTAACTCGAAACGGGAGTTGCAGAATAAACAGAAACTAGTTGAGGGTGAGGTGACGGTGTGTGTTGGAAGTAGTTCCAAGATTGATATGGTCATCATTGCACACTCCCTATACTTTCAGGATTAGTGTTGAACCTAAATAAGTGTTATCTGGTGTTTGCGTTGAGCATGAATGTGATTTGATCATGTTTATTGCAATACGGTTATTCATGTAAGTTAGAGAATAATTGTTGTTCTGTTGACATGAATAAAACCTTTTATGGTCATACACCCAATGAAAATGGTTTGTTGGATCTCGATCGTGTGATACACATATTCATAATATTGAAGCCAAAAGATGTAAAGTTAATAATGATAGTACAACTTATTTGTGGCGCTGCCGTTTAGGTCATATTGGTGTAAAGCGCATGAAGAAACTCCATGCTGATGGGCTTTTGGAATCAATTGATTATGAATCACTTGATGCTTGCGAACCATGCCTCATGGGCAAGATGACTAAGACTCCGTTCTCTGGAACAATGGAGCGAGCAACAGATTTGTTGGAAATAATACATACTGATGTATGCGATCCAATGAGTGTTGATGCTCATGGCAAGTATCGTTATTTTATGACCTTCACAGTTGATTTGGGCAGATATGGGTATATCTACTTAATGAAACATAACTCTGAAACATTTTAAAAGTTCAAAGAATTTCAGAATGAAGTGGAGAATCATCGTAACAAGAAAATAAAGTTTGTACGATTTGATCGTGGAGGAGAATATTTGAGTTACGAGTTTGGCCTTCATATAAAACAATGTGGAATAGTTTCACAACTCACGCCACATGGAACACCACAACGTAATTGTGTGTCTGAACGTCATAACCGCACTTTATTGGATATGGTGCGATCTATGATGTATCTTACCGATTTAACACTATCGTTTTGGGGTTATGCATTAGAGACAGTTGCATTCACGTTTAAATCGGGCACCATCAAAATCCATTTGAGACGACGCCTTATCAACTGTGGTTTGGGAAAAAACCAAAGTTGTCGTTTCTTAAAGTTTGGGACTGCGATGCTTATGTGAAAAACTTTCAACCTGATTAGCTCGAACCCAAATCGGAGAAGTGCGTCTTCATAGAATACCCAAAGGAAACTATTGGGTACACCTTCTATCACAGATCCGAAAGCAAGATATTCGATGCTAAGATGGATCCTTTCTAGAGAAGGAGTTTCTCTCGAAAGAAGTGAGTGGGAGAAAAGTAGAACTTGATAAGGTAATAGTACCTTCTCCTGAATTGGAAAAAAGTTCATCGCTGAAATCAGTTCCAGTGATTCCTACACCAATCAGTGAGGAAGCTAATGATGATGATCATGAAACTTCAGATCAAGTTATTACAGAACCGCGTAGGTCTTCCAGAGTACGGTCTGCACGAGAGTGGTATGGTAATCCTGTTCTGGAAGTCATGTTACTAGACCATGATGAACCTACGAACTATGAGGAAGCGATGATGAGGCCAGATTCCACGAAATGGCTGGAGGCCATGAAATCTGAGATATGATCCATGTATGAGAACAAAGTGTGTACTTTGGTGCAATTGCCCGATGATCGGCAATCCATAGAAAATAAATGGATCTTCAAGAGGAAGACGGACATTGATAGTAGTGTTACTATCTACAAAGCTCGAATTGTCGCAAAAGGTTTTCGACAAGTTCAAGGTGTTGAATACAATGGGATTTTCTCACTCGTACTTAAAAGACTGTCCGAACGGTTAGCAAATTGCCGCATTTTATGAAATCTGGCAAATGGATAAATAAAACTGCATTCCTTAATGGAATTATTAAAGAAGAGTTGTATATGATAGAACCATAAGGTTTTGTCAATCCTAAAAGTGCTAACAAAATATGCAAGCTCCAGCGATCCATCTATGGACTGGTGCAAGCATCTCGGAGTTGGAATATACGCTTTGATAAGTTGATCAAAGCATATAGTTTTAATACAGACTTGTGGTGAAGCATGTATTTACAAGAAAGTGAGTGGGAGCACTATAGTATTTTTGATAAGTATATGTGAATGACATATTGTTGGTCGGAAATAATGTAGAATTATTCAGCAAAGCATAAAGGAGTGTTTGAAAGGAGTTTTTCAAAGAAAGACCTCAGTGAAGCTGCTTACATATTAAGCATCAAGATCTATAGAGATAGATCAAGACGCCTGATAAGTTTTTCAATGAATACATACCTTGACAAGATTTTGTAGTAGTTCAAAATGGAACTGTCAAAGAAAGAGTTTTTGCCTGTGTTACAAGGTGTGAAATTGAGTAAGACTCAAAGCCCGACCACGGCAAAAGATAGAAAGAGAATGAAAGTCATTCCCTATGCCTCAGCCATAGGTTCTATAAAGTATGCCATGTTGTGTACCAGATCTATTGCATACCCTACCACTAAGTATTGGCAAGGGAGTACAATAGTGATATAGGAGTAGATCAATGGATAACGGTCAAGAATATCCTTAGTAAGGACTAAGGAGATGTTTCTCGATTATGGAGGTGATAAAAGAGTTCGTTGTAAAGAGTTACATCGATGCAAGATTTTACACCGATCCAGATGACTCTAAGTCTCAATCTGGATACATATTAAAAAGTGGGAGCAATTAGCTAGAGTAGCTCCGTGCAGAGCATTGTAGACATAGAATATTTATAAAATACATACGGCTCTGAATGTGACAGACTCGTTGACTAAACTTCTCTCATGAGCAAAAACATGATCATACCTTAGTACTCTTTGGGTGTTAATCACATAGCGATGTGAACTAGATTATTGACTCTAGTAAACCCTTTGGGTGTTGATCACATGACGATGTGAACTATGGGTGTTAATCACATGCAGATGTAAATATTAGTGTTAAATCACATGGTGATGTGAACTAGATTATTGACTCTAGTGCAAGTGGGAGACTGAAGGAAATATGCCCTAGAGGCAATAATAAAGTTATTATTTATTTCCTTATATCATGATAAATGTTTAATATTCATGCTAGAATTGTATTAACCGGAAACGTAGTACATGTGTGAATACATAGACAAACTAAGTGTCACTAGTATGCCTCTACTTGACTAGCTCATTAATCAAAGATGGTTATGTTTCCTAGCCATGGACAAAGAGTTGTCATTTGATTAACAAGATCACATCATTAGGAGAATGATGTGATTAACTTGACCCATTCCGTTAGCATAGAACCCGATCGTTTAGTATATTGCTATTGCTTTCTTCATGACTTATACATGTTCCTATGACTATGAGATTATGCAACTCCCATTTACCGGAGGAACACTTTGTGTGCTACCAAACGTCACAACGTAACTGGGTGATTATAAAGGTGCTCTACAGGTGTCTCCGAAGGTACTTGTTGGGTTGGCATATTTCGAGATTAGGATTTGTCACTCCGATTGTCGGAGAGGTATCTCTGGGCCCTCTCGGTAATGCACATCACTTAAGCCTTGCAAGCATTGCAACTAATGAGTTAGTTGTGAGATGATGTATTACGGAACGAGTAAAGAGACTTGCCGGTAATGAGATTGAACTAGGTATTGAGATACCGACAATCGAATCTCGGGCAAGTAACATACCAATGACAAAGGGAACAACGTATGTTGTTATGCGGTTTGACCGATAAAGATCTTCGTAGAGTATGTAGGAGCCAATATGAGCATCCAGGTTCCGCTATTGGTTATTGACCGGAAACAGTTCTAGGTCATGTCTACATAGTTCTCGAACCCGTAGGGTCCGCATGCTTAAAGTTACGATGACAATTTTATTATGAGTTTATAAGTTTTGATGTACCGAAGGTTGTTCGGAGTCCCGGATGTGATCACGGACATGACGAGGAGTCTCGAAATGGTCGAGACATAAAGATTGATATATTGGAAGCCTATATTTGGATATCGGAAATGTTTCGGGTGAAATCGGGATTTTACCGGAGTACCGGGGGTGTACCGGAACCCCCCCCCCCCGGGGGGTTAATGGGCCTACATGGGCCATGAGGGAAAGGAGGAGGGCTGGCCAGGGCAGGCCGTGTGCCCCCTCCCCCTAGTCCGAATAGGACAAGGAAGGGGGGGGGGCGGCGCACCCCTTTCCTCTTTCCCCTCCCCCCTTTCCTTCTCCACCAAGGCAAGAGAGGGGAGTCCTACTCCCGGTGGGAGTAGGACTCCTCCAGGCGCACCCCTAGGGGGCCGGCCACACCTCCCCCTCCCTCCTTTATATACGGGGGCAGGGGGGCACCTCTAGACACACAAGTTGATCATCGTGATCGTTCCTTAGCCGTGTGCGATGCCCCACTCCACCATATTCCACCTCGGTCATATCGTTGCGGTGCTTAGGTGAAGCCCTGTGTCGGTAGAACATCATCATCATCACCATGCTGTCATGCTGATGGAACTCATCCCCGACACCCTGCTGGATCGGACTCCGGGGATCGTCATCGAGCTGAACGCGGAGGTGTCGTATGTTCGGTGCTTGGATCGGTCGGATCGTGAAGACGTACGATTACATCAACCGCGTTGTCATAACGCTTCCGCTTACAGTCTACGAGGGTACATGGACAACACTCTCCCCTCTCGTTGCTATGCATCACCATGATCTTGCGTGTGCGTAGGAAATTTTTTGAACTTACTACGTTCCCCAACAATTGGTGCGGTGGGGGGCGCCATGGAGGTGGGGCTGAGGTTTCACGGCTCGGGAGAAGGGAGCTTCCCGGGGAGAAGGTGATTTGGCGCCCAC
>NC_057798.1:622808669-622836062 GCF_018294505.1 Triticum aestivum
GAACCATGTCTTACGGACGTATTTGTCTGAAATGTGAGGGGGAGTTACAGTTCTACCCTTGCCTATAGGCTTCTCGGCTTAGGTCTGTGTACTGAGGGTCGGGGATAGTAGAGTAACTTTGCTTCTCCCCAAATAGTGGGCGGGAGCGATTTCGGGCGAGGAGGGCGTGTTTTGAACTATAGTGGGCGTGAGCGATTTCGGGCGAGGAGAGCGTGTTTTGAAATAGTGGACACGAGCTATTTCGGGCGAGGAGAGCGTGTTTTGCCGACCATGGTTTATGAATTATTCGGCCGAGGAGAAGGCGCGCTTGGATGAAGTTACGAACCTACCCTCGATGTACAATGGGCCAATTGATGCGTGTCCCACATAGGACGGTAATTTCGCGTCGCCCATTTATTTGCTCGGGCGAATTCCACCGAGCAGATAGGATGTTTAATGGTTCATTCAAATTTTGGGAGAACGAGCATCCACGTCTACCTTACCAAGTCGATTCAAATCAAATTTTGAAATATTAGCTTGCCACTTCTTGTTTAGATGGAGAGATGATGCTCCGGAGTAATGTGTTTTTACATGCTCGTTGCTAGCGATTTACTATATGACAAATAGTTGACCCACTCAAAAACCCGAATCAAACCCAAAATGAAATATCTCGATTCAATGAAATAGCTCGTTCAGTAGGTCAAAATAGTGAACTAAATCCAAAATTGAACACCTCAATCGAGTAGCATGTTGTACAGTATTATAGTACTCCATGAACATGTTGAGAGTCAAATTAATGAACTTGTTCGATATACGCATATATCCGTTCATGTGTGGATTGCAGACAAACATGTTCTCCAATTTAAATATTTGAATGCAAGTTTATATCGAAACATGGTTTATATCAGTCTTTGATGCATAAAATGCGACCTCCCCCTCTCTCAGACTCATGTTCTCTCTCTCTCTCTCTCGCCGACAATCTTCAATTATGTCGCACGCATCCAACACAAAAACCTTGTTGGTCCCTCTCCCTTTCTCTCCATCTCTCTCTCTCTCTCTCTTTGTGTGTGTGTGTGGGGGGGGTCTTTCTAGTTCGCATGCATATATACACCATCTATAGGTCTCTCTCGCACACTATGTATAATACTCTAGCTAGTCCAAGCTAGATATCTTCGGTGCACTCATCGTACGCACACAAATTCCTTGGATCTTTGCCCGTAACTCTCTCACGCACCACTATGTCGTCTTGGAGCTCTTCCCCCCTCTCTCAAACTCTCCATCCACCTGGGTCACACATACACATGCATATCTCACTCGCACTCGATAGGCCCATCTAAAACTCTATCTCTCTCCCTCGTTCTCTCTCCATCTCACACGCACACACACACACACAATCTCATGCCTAGCTAGCCAAGTATGATGGTCTCTCACTCAATTGGAGGCACACGCAGTCCCCCCTATATGTATATGACTAGCTAATCTTAGTCTCCATCACAAACATGTGCATGGTCTATCTTGATTTCTCTTGGGGCATCTTTCTATCGCGCACGCACTCCCTCGATCTCCCACCCATATAGCCCCCTCACAATCTCGAGGGGATCTCTCTATCACAAACACACCCTCTCTCCCTCCCCATGCGTCCATGCCATCCATGTGTCCCTCTCGACCTTTTTCCTTGTTGGCCAGACCTCTATTGGACATGTGCTATAGGGGTGTTTCTCTCCGTTGCAAACAATCACACACTAGCTATCTTCGTGTATCTCCTCGCCTCACTTTTCCATCTCGGAGATGCATGCGTGATATGTTTGCATAAGAAACGAAAAAACACACACTCTCTCTAATTTATCGTTTGTTGTCACTTTCTCTTTCACACACATACTCTTTTTGCACACTTACTCATTCTCCTTCACACGCACTTGATCTGTCTCGACTGAGGCACTCTCCTCCGTCCATAGCATATAGATTTATTGAAAAGTCAAACATCACAAAGTTTGACCATGTACGTGGAGAAAAGGAATTACATCTAGTACGACAAACATATACCATTCGATTCACCATGAGATGTAGTTTTTATGATGTATCTTTGGTATTGTAGATATAAATAACATTTGCGTAAACCTGATCAAAGTTTCCAAAGTTTGACTTCTAAAAAATTTACATGCACTACATTATCGAGCGGATGGAATATCTCTTTCCCCCTCTCAGCTATCTGACGCACCACTCAGCCTTATCGGGGCTCCTCAATCTCACTCAAACTTTATTGGTCAGTTTGGTTCGTGACCTGACCCTCATGCCTTGATGGCCGTACTGCCTTGTGTGGACCTGATATGTAAAATATTTCTGCCTGGCCAGGCTTGTGTGGTGCTGAAGCGTTTGGTTCATGCCTGGGCCAGGCAAAGCATCAACGTCCCATCAATCAATCCATGCATCAATTATTTAATGCTAATATCCATCCATGCTGTTGTTAGCCTCATGGCCGCACGCCAGGCACGGCCAGGCATTCGAAATCGGTCGCTTGGGCCAGGCTACTTGCAGTGTCTGGAGTTCAGCCAGGCTAATTAAAGCGCAAGGGAACCTAGCCTATGCGGGCTTTCTTTTTCATAGGGTAGCAACCAAACAAGCATGCATGGAATCCAGCCACAACCCCAGGCCACGCAAAAGATGCTCAAGACGCAAACCAAACTGTCCTTATATCTCCCTGGTTCACACACGCATACACATGTCTCGCTCGCGCTATACATATAGACCCATCCAACACTCTCCGCCCTTGTTCTCTCTCCATGTGACACGCACCCCCAAGTACCATAATCCCTCACTCCATCATAGGCTCTATTTGGATCCATGGGTTAGAGTTAGTTTGGGTTAGTTTGGAGTCAACTAACCCAAAAAGATCCAAACAGGAGGGTTAGTTTGGGTTAGATGCATCTAACCCATCCAAAAAAACTAACCCATCCAAGAGGTGCTTATTTGGGTTAGTTCTTCTCGGGGCCACTAATAAACACTTTTTTCTCTCGCTCTCCCCGTAGAAGATCCCTCCCCACTTCCTCAAAGCTTCTCGTCCTCTCCCTCCCTCCCTCTCGCACCGCCCATGAAGGTGCCTCGCCGTATTCGTGCTCCATCTAACCCTGCGATCCAAACACCTCTTTACTTAGAGTTAGTTCAGGGTTAGTTCAAGGTTAGAATCTAACTCTAACCTCTAACCGAGTTAGAGTATCCAAACAGGGCCATAGGTGCAAGCACTCCCCCCTCCTAAGTATGATTATATCTTACTAGCCATCAGGAACACACGTATTATCTCCTTCCATCCATACCTCTATCTCGATATCTCTCGGGGCATCTTCTATCGCGCACACACCTTGTCACTCGATCTCCCACCCATGTAGTCCCATCACGATCTCTAGGGGATCTCTCTATGACAAATATACACTCTCTCCTCTCCATGTCTGCATTTTCTCCGTCCGTCTCTCTCGACCTCTCTCCCTTATTTGTCAGACCCCTCTTGGCCACGTTCTAGGGGTCTTGCTCTCTCGGTTCCAAACAACCACACTATCTCCTCACCTTGCCTCCGTTGTCGAAGATGCATGTGTGATATGTTTGCATAAGACACGCACGCTTTTTCTCTACTTTTATCGTGTGTTGTCCATGTCTCTTTCACACACGCACACACACTTCTTTCACTCTCTCTCTCTCTCTCTCTATCTCTATCTCTCTCTCTCTCTCGCTAGGGACTCTGTCATGTCCATAAGCATATGGATGTTTTGAAAAGTCAAACCTCAGAAAAGTTCGACCAGGTATATGTGGAGAAAAACATTTACATCTCGAACGATCATTAGATTCATCACAACATGTACTTACTTCACACTATCATTTATCTTTGGTATTGTAGATATAAGTAATTTCTTTATAAACTTGGTCAATGTCTCAAAAGTTTGACTTAAAAAAATGTTGGAACTACATTATCGAACGGAGGAAGTAGCTCTTTCTCTCTCTCTCTCTGCTATCTCTCACGGGCCTCCCCACTCACTCGAACTCTCTATACCGATGGATTATACGCTCACTATGTCAGCATATAGCTCCGTATGTTGTTTAGTTGACCGGTCAACCAATCCACATGCTGCCTTGTCAGCTCGTGTTCTGTATCTTGGTGTGCTGGCCCATGTGGCAGTGGGTGAAAATAAGTAAACTAGAGGCCCATCTGACACGCGGTGAAGTAAACAAAGTTGAAACCACTCGGGGTAGCACCCCGCATGCTAGTAAATTGAGGGTGCATTGAGGACAAACTTCTTGCGCCCGAAGGACGCACTCGCGCACAATTCACCACTGCGCGGCGGTATGCACAGAAGGACGCACTCGCGCACACCCAGCACACAACACACACCAGCACACGTGTACACCAGCGTCGCCGCTGGTTGAGATGGACGGGGAGGCAGCCAACAAGCGGAGGCGGCTCGAGCCAAAACCGCATCCGGTGAGCCTGGACTTCATCAGCAGCCTCCCCGACGACATCCTGCTCGTCATCATCGGCCTCCTCCCAACCAAATTTGTCGTGCGGACTGCCCTGCTCTGTCGGTGGTGGCGCCCCCTCTGGTGCTGCGTTCCCCTCAACCTCACCGTCGACAGCTGCCTCTACGACGGGGATTGCAAACGCATGGCCACAGTCTCCACCATCCCTTCATCACACCCTGGGCCAGCCAGACGCCTTGACATCCGCATGTTCAGTACCAACTGCAAGGTCCAACCCAAGGTCGACGAGTGGTTCTTATCCCCCGCCCTAGATCAGCTCGAGACGCTCAGCTTTGAAGCTGGACGATGTCGCTCTCTGCCGCCGTCCGTGCTCCGCCTCACACCAACGCTGCACCGCGCCAGCTTCAGCTCCTGCTATCTTCCATAGATTAATGCCGCGCCCGCCCTTCTGCTCCCTCAACTCAAGCAGCTCGACCTCTTCGATGTTTTCATCTCGAAGAAGGCTATGGAGCACCTGCTCCGCAGCTGTACTGCGCTCGAGTACCTTCGTCTTGAGAAGATCCACGGGTTCATTAGCCTCCACATCGCCTCGACGAATCTCCGATGGACTTATGTGTCTTGCTGGCCCCATAACAAGACATCAATTGGGAAGAGATCACTCCAGCCGTTCCAAGTTATGGTCATTGAGAATGCGCCTTTCCTTGAGAGATTGCTTGTGTCGGATCTAGAAGGTCCAACAAAAATCAGGGTCATTGACGCGCTGAAATTGACAGCGTTGGCGTACTCGTCTGCCAAATTCTCCGAAGTCTTTATTGCATCCGTAATCGTTCGGGTACAACACTCATCTTCTTCTCCGTCTTCTTGAAATTCACATTTTTAAATTTCTTATTGATGTATTTATGACCGTCTTCCAAAAAATGATTCCCACAAGCTTGACCCAGTCCATGCGCACAGTGAAGATCTTAGCACTAAAATCTATCGGCCCCAATCTGGATCAAGTTGTTGGATTCCTTACATGCTTTCAGTGCACGGAGAAGCTACTCATCGAGGTGAAACTTCTTTCCAATAAGTAAACGGTAATCACAACGTAGCTCAATTTTTTAATAATTTTCCCAAATTACGATGATAAGTGTAGTGTTCAAAACTACATCTACGCACTGCACCGAAAGAAATGTTTTTAGTATTTTTTCTCACGTGATCACCTGCATCGTTTTTATGCTGTACTACTATAGTAGCCTAGGCTAGTCATAGTGGAAAGTAACTTAGACTACTCCAGTAACTCTATGGTTACCCTAAGAGCAAGTACTACCTCCGTCCTGGTTTACTCTTCCAATTTTGTAGTATCAAAATTTGACCATAGATTTAACTGACAAAATGTTAATGCATATCACTAAGAACTATATTGTTGGATTCGTATTTGAACATAATTTCAAATGGTGTAATTTTTAGTGACATGCATTGGCATTTTCTTAGGTAAATCTATGGTCAAAATTTTATACTAAATACGGGGTAGTATTCCCTCCGTCCCAAAATTCTTGTCTTACATTTGTTTAGATACGGATGTATCTAACACTAAAATATAACTAGATACATCTGTATTTAGACAAATTTAAGACAAGAATTTTGGGACGGAGGGAGTACAAAAGTGGTCAATGTAGGCCAAAACATGTGCCAAATTCACTTGTGATGCATTTGGCATCGATGCCCCTCCATTGCTCACCTGGTGCCCCAATCTGGATCACCTACTTTGCTTCGGTGCCAAATTAACTCACGTAATGAAAAAACACTGCATGGGAGAGAGAGAGGACTGAGGAAATAAAAAAACACTTGTTTTGGAGAGTGAGAGGATGGTGTAGTTGGTTTGATTGATTTGTTTATACATGTGGGTCTATGTGCACAACGGTGCCAACTCTCTCACATCGCGAGAGCGGAGCCAAAATCTTTTGATTTGACATCGATGCGTATTATATGGCATACTTTTGCAAAATATGGCATCAGCCACATAGTGGAAGGCAACAAATGCCCAAGCTCTTGACGTGCTCCTAGTTAAATGAGAGGAAACAGAAAGAGAGAGAGAGAGAGAGAGAGAGAGAGAGAGAGAGAGAGTGAAAAAATATCACTAGCCATCCAACCCTATCGTATGAGCGAATGATATTGGTACCTCTTGATGACACAACAATCTTATGCAGCCAGCTGCTCTAATATGTTCTGTTCTTTTGCAGATAAAAAAAGACCCGAAAGTGAAAAATGTGCTGCACTATAACAATCTCATCGCATGCCTTGATCTCCATCTTACAGAAATTGATTTGATCGACTACCGAGGCAGCACATCTGAGATTAAATTGGCAAGGTTCTTTGTTCTGGAGGCAAGTGTGCTCAAGGTAATGAGGTTTGGCGTTCGCTGGCGCAACAATGAATGGCGTGCTGATCACCGCAAGCGTCTAAGCCTAAATGACAAAGTCTCCACAGAAGCTGAGTTTGTTTTTGAAACATCAAGTGGCCAGAGACTCGAAAACTTATTTTCCCATTAGTGACTTGTCAGGGTAGTGGATTTTAGTTTGTACAATAATGCTGCATCCACCTAAAGTAACGAAAGTTCTTACGTAAACTTCCTAGTAATTCCCTCTTCGTAGGTGCAGCATTACTCCTAACATTTGTAATATTAGTTTGAAACTTGTAATATTGCCGTGTCCTATTCCTGCGTTTTCAAAATCCTGCGAATCAAACAGGTCCTGAGTTGGTGATGATGTTGTGCCTCCCATCTTTCACCAATAGCCGTCGGATCTAGATCTGATATATACAAACCAAGATTCTCCATTTTTGCAAAAAGATGCCCGCACTTGTTCCCTATTTACAAACAACTCCTTGTCTCTCACAATCAGCCTTATCTCCTCCCCACCACATCTAGAAGGCCGTTGAAAAAATTGGCGCGATGGCCGCTGCCGGAGCCGTCCACCCCCAATCTTGGTGTTCTGTGCAATGCACGGGCATCTACGCACGGGAAATTATGTCGAGCAGGGCTAGTTGTAAGCAGGCTAGCTCTACAGCCATGATGATAGTGACTATAGACGGTGAGGCTGACTATGGTATGCCAAACAAGGCGCCTATACTTAGGTGTCATCTCCGGCGCAGGGTCTTGTCACTTCACTATGAGGAGCAACACGTAATAATTTGACCAACAGGTAGTATAGTGCTAGTACTCCTACTACTACATTGGTAGTACTACTACTATTACTAGTAGCACCATCGTCTAGATTTAGGAGCACTACCACGTCCATCTAGATTTTAGTATTTGACTAGCAATATCTAGTAATGCATGTCACAAAAATTGTACTACTCCCTCTGTAAATAAATACATGGTTGTTTATTCCTATCCGCGAGAGAACTTAATGTTTTTTTGCTAACTATAGTACTAATAGTATTACATGCAATGAACTAAACACTGCATGTCATGTTTGGTAATCTCAAGTCATTGAAAGCATGCATGGCCCACATGTCATGAAATAAGAAACAAGGAGGGAGTTAATGCACCGTGCCTAAGTGTTTTGGGATTATTTGGTTTTCGTAATGTGACTTAGACTGGTTGTAATGTTACACAACATTTTTGTTTACATGCATTAACATTTTATTAGTTAAATCAAAGGTCAAAACTTGGCGCAAAATGCAAAGGGGACCAATAAACCAGTAAACATCAAACTTCTCTCGTTTGGCCCCAACTAGAGGTCCGTTGTGATGACTATACTGCACCGGCGCGGAGGGGGACGCAGCTTCATTGACTTATGGCAACTGCCTTTGGGTGAATGACATGTAGGCCCAGGGGGTGGCTGGCCCACCTATCATACATCCAAAGGCAGGTGCAGTAGAGGGCCGAGGAGTAGTACAAAATCCTATGCACCTACGCATGCTAACCAAGGGCAAGAGTGATCACTCAAATCGCAAGATCAGTTGACTAGAAGCTAAGCTAGACCCATGGAGGCGATGAGTGCGAGCATTAGCCGGCTATGCCAGATGGTCCACGACGCCGGCCAGCGGCCCGGCACCGAGGAACGTCTCTAGGTAGTATTGCTTGAGGCCTCCAGGGCGAGGGGCCGCTTGTACGATAGCTTCATCTCCTTGTTCGACGAGGTCCTCGTCGGTTTCCTCGACAAGTTCACCGTCGTCAAGAAGCTCGCGAGCGACTTTGACGTAAGCCTCCAGCCGACGTGCCCAGGCTCTGTGATGCCCGCCACCCTCAACGGCCAATATGGTGACAACCTCTTCGACGCACTGGTGGCCCTGCAACTGCCCGCCATTGCACCGGAGAATGTCCACCTCGAGGTCGCGCTCGCCGCGCAGCGCCTGGCACAGCAAGACACCATCGACATAATCACCCACGTCTACACGCAAATCATCCACAAGGACTACTACATGCAAGAGAAGGACGATAGGACACTGGCCTTCTTGCACCGCGGGGCAACCTTGGACAGCACTGTTCAGAAGCATGTTGAGCTCGCCGCCAACACCGCTGCTCCTCACACGTCGGTTGGTGACCTAGCGCACTAGGGCGTGAGGATGTAGTTGATGGATCCGTATGTATTTTTATCTTTCCGTCAAATCCATGCAGTAGTATATGATACTACAGTAATTATCTTACCTTTCGCATCAACTTCATAATTTTCATACGTACTCCATGCATCAACGGTGCCAGAACCAAACTTCTCATTACTCTAGGCAAAATCGTTATTTTCTATCTATCGGTCGCACCATGGAGCAGAACCAAAATTTACAAGTTACGAGTTCAAAAGGAAAAGCCTGTCGTGTTCGCATCGCACCCCCACACGGTTGGTCCAGCACACCGCTCAAGCGGGAATGCGTGCGGTGTTCCATTTTCACTTACAAGTGGGACCACAGTCGAGGAAACCGACTATCTGCAAACCCCCACCCCGCCCACCGTGTGATGGCTGAGAAAACAGGAGGGAGAAGAGATGGTTGTAGCACGGACTCCAAGAAAATTGGTGTCGGATGGGACTTGTGTGGGTGGTGTGTGCCGTACTGCTAGACGTGAATGCTAGTTATGGCCCATGCCACCCCACTATATCGAGCCTATATCGAGGTACGTAGAACAAATTTCCTGTAGTCCGTGCTCAGCCCTCCTCTATCTCTCTTCTTAGCCAGCTAGCGGACGCGCGGAGCCCATCGTCTGTTTGCTCACATGCGGTCCCACATGTCAGTGAAAACGCAAGTGGACCGACTGAACCTGCACATCTTTCACCTCGACGTGCTGGTGATGAAAAACAAATCCAATAAAGATCTTCGATGGCCACTTTTGGAGATACTCAAGAGTAGTAAGATTCTATTTACAGTTTAACCCAAGATGCACATCTCGTGGCTTCAACTACCACTCTATTTTCTTTCATGACACGACCTGGATGCTGGATGCCCCACGTGTCGGCAAAAGAAGGAAGAACCCGACCAAATCTTTGGTTGTGCTCCCGGATTAGACTAGTTGTGCTAACTTAAAAAATTTATTGTGTACTCCCTCTGTTCCAAAATACTTGACTTCCATTTGTCCAAAAATGGATGTACCTATATACTAAAACATGCCTAGATACATATATATTTTGGCAAATAGAAGGCATGTATTGTGCAACGGAGGGAGTAGAATGGATGCAAGTTTTTGTATTGGGAAGAAGAGTACATCCATATATTGATAGAGCGCAATTTAGTAGATGTTCTATCACTTTTAGCTAGCACAGAGGCTAGAGATGAGATTAATGCACTTGTTGATACTCCTACTAGAATATAGGCTAGACATGAGACTAGATGCGAGGAAGCAACATCTACTTCTTTACACTCGAAGAAGAAAGAATCACGCAAGATCGAGCCTCCGCAAATCAACAATGAATGCATCGAGAAGGCACTAATCCAACTTACAGGAGTAGTAAAATGTATTCTTGTGGTTCTTGTTTTCTTTGGTCTTGCTTTTCTAGTCAAAATTATCGTTGGAGTTCATGCAAAACGGAGGTCCATTTGGGGTCGTGCGTTGGAGTTGGCCTTACAAGTGGGACCGCACTTAAGGAAACCGAATATCGGCAAACCCCCACCTCGCCCGCCGCTTGATGGCTGAAGTTAGAGAAACGACGAGGTTGAAGAGATTGCTCTAGCATGGACTCCAAGAAATAATATGGTGTCAGATGGATGTCGTGGTGGTGGCGTGTGCCGTACTCCTGGATGTGAATGCTTGTTCTGGCCCATGCCACCCTACTACTCCTACTACTTACTCCTACTATATAGTACTAGTATCGAGGATTCGAGGTGCTGGTTACGTACAACGAACACATTAACATATGGCTACAGTAAAAACACCCGACCAACGCGCGAAGCATGTGAAGCTAGTACAAATAGTGGACTACTATTGTTGATTGGCCTCATCTGATAACCTGTTGCAATGCACGTACAATTATGTATTTGGAAAATATATTTTTGCCTCGTCGCACCACTCACTCAGAGAAGCGACTCGAAAGCCATTCATAAATTTAGTAAGTTTATCATAGACATATCATTTTATTACATACAACAGGTCATCAACCCACTTCGACAACGAGGATACATTATAAATACTAAAGTTTTCACCACACAACAAATAACAAGCAATGAAATGAACTTCAACTCAACCATTCCTCGGCGTTGGAAATGCTTGCTTTGAACCACAAGTGATTCTTTGGGACGGGCCATCCATTGTCGATCTGGAGACCAACATAGGACTGATCATCCAGGCTGAAGCGTCCTACTATATCCGTACTAGGGTAGGGAACCACCCAAATGTCCGAGGTATAGACACAGTTGCTTCTCATAAATGGTAGTAACGTTGTGTCAACAGCACTTGGATCGCCTTTCACCATCATTGGATAGTTTTGTCCAAGGAAGAGCGAGTTTTCTCCAAGACTATCAATTCTGTACCTGGGAGAAGGAGTTCGCGCTAGCACACTAGTATCCATCCCGAATACCATGCAACGGGTGTTGGAATAGGTCCGGAGAGTGCGACCATGGGAGACTACACCTGCTTCCTTAGAAGTAACATCATCAGTGGGCTGTATACACACAAGAATAGGTGATCCATTGGAATTAGTTGCCAAGCGCCAAAGAGTATATGGGCGCTGCTCGTCCTCATGCTCTTGATCATCACCATCGGCATCTCCCCCTTGGTTATAAAAATTTTCAAGTATAGGTGGTGGAATGTTCACAGGACCTTGGAAACACAAGAAGAAGGTTAATTAGTAAAGGGAAACTTGCTAACCCGCATGCATGTGGATGAAACAATTATAATTATGGTGGAAGATAAATGTACCGAAACTACAAGGATGCCATGCAAAAATAGTGCCACGAGTGGTGGCAGCAAACACAAGGCCCTCGTATTGAATTGCATCACAGTACTCATCCGTGTACAGAAACTGATTTTTGAGCAATATCCATCGAGTCAAACCACCAAGGATGGCAACAAGCTTGTCGAAGATAGCAACAACTTCATAGTTGTTGTAATTCCAAGAGCGGTTGGGAACTCGACAAATTGCTATCTTCCATAGAAGACAGTCACCATGATCATATTTGAACGTGCGTACAATACCTGTGTGCTCAACCTCTAGGCAGTCTGCTGAGATTTTTGGAAGTGGAACCCGGTCACGAGTGTACACATTCACAAGTTCCCACTCGCATTTGGACCCAATGTAAACAACCCAATCTCCATTTGCGCCTGCCCAAGCCTTGCCCTCAAGCGATGGCATCTTAACATCATACGTATCATTATCAAGTGGCATCAACTTGCACAAGGCGAGGCCTCCGTCGTGCCGGCGCCAGTCATCAGGGTCACGGCAAAGAAGATAGGGGAGATCAGACCGCTCCTTGACTCTTGGGATCCTTGTAATGATGTTATTAGTTGAGTCGAGAATGGGCTTGAACAAACCTGCCATGCTAGCCGAGGTGATGACGTCGCACCGATCAATGAGTTCCTCCACCACGTCCTCTTTTAGATCGGGGCCAGAATAATGGGGTCGTTTCCGGCCTGTTCCCTCCATGGAGAAGACAATCGAACAATGGCAGAAGAAAGGGTGAAGGGCTAAAGGAAAATGGAGGAGGGAGAGGAAGAGCGTGCGACATCAGTTCCAAATCGAGAGGGAAAGGAGAAGAGTCGGTGGACGGTTGCCAGTTTGCCATGGTTCACGAAGAGGCGCCCCGGCCTACACGTTCGTTCGGAAATACTCCTACTACTCGCCGTCGTCTCACTGATATGTTGGAACGGGACCACATGTCAACGAAACATGGTGTGTAATTTCTCGTGCAAAATGCGATCTCGCCGCGTTGGCTCGAGGTGCCGCATTAGTTATCGACCTTTATTTTTTAATGGCATGTTGTTCAGTTTTGAAGCATGACTAACTGGTATTGTATGCAGAGAAAATATAAACTACTCTACCACTACTCCACCTCCAGTACTAGTAGTATAAAAAAGATATATAGGCTGGAGCTTCAGCGCTTTCTTGCCAAGGGCTGCCCACTTGCTTCTTACACTACCACCCTCTCTCCAGATCTAAAAAAGACTGCCCCTCTCTCCCTCCTCACCGATGGTCACATATCCGCCGGGGAAGAAAAGGACGTGCAGTGTTGACGCACTCGTCGTTGGCGAGCGAGGTCACACACTGACGACAAGGCCGTCCTCTGAGACCTAGCGCCCGCGCGGGATGGCCTCCATCCCCAAGCTCGCTGCCGTAGTGTGTGCGGAGGACGACGACCACGAGCGAAGCCACTTCCTGTCGACCCTCAGGTATGCTACCTCTTTTCGAACCATACCCTTGTTCTATTGCCCCATTTGCCACGTCGTTGCATGTGGATCTTTTTCCACTCCACCATCTTCCCAATTTTCTATCCTCTGCTCTGCTGGCCACGCAGGCGAAAACCATAATTTGCACTATTAAAGGAAACCCTACTTCATGCAGACTAATCCATGTCTGGGTTGAATAAGGAAAGGAAGGGAGACTGTACTGTCCAAGAGAGTAGGCATCGAACCCGCATCTAGGTTGAAAAGGGGAAATCAGTAGCTAAGTAACGAGTCTCGTGTCTCTTTGTTGAAGAAGGGTAGAAAGGCATGACAACACAATAGAGAATGACCAGGTCGATCGGTTTGTTGTCCTCACATAGGAAAAAGGTGGCTAAAGAGAACAAAAATGGGACGTAATCCACATATGCTGCCTGGATATTTGTTGCTCTGGGCAACCATACCACCCTCACCACTCTGCGTTCATGGAGGTACATCGTACTGGTGCGCCCACTGTCCGAATGGGCCTCCCATGCTCTTATTGCCACTTTTGTTGTTGTTAGTATAACGCCAGCAGTCAAGTCAAGCAATGCTACTGCTAAAATGATGCCACATTTAACTAATGCCGCTCTCAGTCTAATGCCACTGATAAATTTAAGCAATGCCATTTAATGTCACTAGATTATTTCAGGGTTAGCTATTGATTGTGGATGTATTAAAGATTTTTCAGCTAAGGCATTCTAATGTTGTTGCACAGCCAGTATACCAACGATGAAACTTGTTACTACCTTCAGATTTTTGCACTATTAATGCTTATAAATTACATACCTCACTTTAATGCTCATGCACAGCTAGTATACCAATGCCGTAACTTGTTCCCTTTACATTTTGTATTGTTAATTCTTATGGAAACCTTCCAGTGCTAGAGTTTATTGACATCTGTTCAGTAAAACCATTGTACTGTACCCTGTAATAAACTAACTACTCTACTGTTCCACTAGCCACTGGATTAGTGTATATTTTTAGTATTCTAATGGTGTTACATACCTCACTTTAAATAAAGTGTGGCAAGCTTTCCCAGATATGTGCTCAAGAAAACTACTACCTGTTTTTCTAAATACTAGACGTTTGGGGACTTTAAATTGAACCGCGAAAATGTCTTATATTAAGGAACAGAGGGTGTAGAGTTCACTCAAATTATCCTAGTAAAGCTAGTCACACCTTTGTTAAAATTAATGTTCATTATGTTATCGGAGTAGGTCTGTATGTTTGTCTCTAATGCCTGTCGACTACATACCTGACATCATGATGTAACGTTAAGTCATTTCCTTTTGTATAGTGTCACTGCATTGTCAAGGCGGTGATGGCATTTTATTTTAGTAGAACTGCACAAAATTTGCTTAAAAGAAGAGGAAAGGTCGGGAATGGCTTAGTTTTTCAGAAAAAACTATGTATGCCTTCTTGACATCAGCCGATGTTGCTTTATTTATTCCTTCAAACAGGTTGTTAGAAACAGTCTTGCTACCTTTTCCCATTAAGAAATTGGAATGCTTATATTTGTGAGTCTATGCTTCAACTAGTGCCACTTTTATAGTAATCGCACTTTCAATATCTATGCAAATAGGGATGCTCAATTTTAGTGGAGCTGCACAAAAAGTCCAACTGATTCAACATTAGGAGCATGTTTTTTCCAAACCTTTATATCCAATTGATGGCACTATGAGCTGTTCATTATGAAGGTACATGGTTTGCTACTATCTTGCTACTTTTTTTGTACTGTCATTAGATAGTAATACTAGTGGTTTGCTAGCTACTTGATATGTTTACTAGCTGCTTGACATTTGTGCAGTCAGAGATGTCTGCACGTTGCTATTTGGCAAACAAACAAAGTGTCCGCAATTTTGGTTGAACTACACAAGAGAATAGTATAGTCACTGCATGCAGTTCCATTTGAAAATAGACACAAAGATTGGATAGTCACTTCATGGACTACAGAAAAGTACTACTGTACTATTTACTGGCCAACACTTGGTGCTTCATTGCTTTGGTTTGATTATACAATGGGCATCATTTTGCCTAAGTTAAAGTTTGTATTCCAAAAATAGTCTCGCGGTGTGATCGAGAGAAGACCAAATCATATTGAAGTGGATGTTCCTCCATCATGTGTGGTTCATTCTCATGGTTCCAGCTATTGGTGAAACCACTTACATTTGCAAGAGGAATTGTAGACTTCACAAACAAATTTGTCTTTCAGTCTGTACTGAATGTTGGCCAAGAGAAGCATCCATGTTAGTAGGAAGAACAATTGTTTTTTCTAGATCTTTGCTTTTGGAGCTACATATTTGTATATGATCTGTGAATCATTGAGATGCATTAACATGCTGATCTTATGTATGGAAATCGTACTAGTTAGTTTTAGTTGCGACACAAGATCCGAAGTGGCTGATCTTTGCTTTTGGAGCTACATATTTGTATATGATCTGTGAATCATTGAGATGCATTAACACTTACTTATTTCTGTTCGCTCAGTGTTTACAAGTTACTAATCGATCACTAGCTAGCCTACAAATGTGCTCCTGGCAGTTTTATTTGCGACGCAAGATGCATAGTGGCAGTTTTTTGAATAAAAATGCCTACCTCTGAAGAAACTGACAAGCTACACTATGGATGCTACACGGATAAAAATGCCTACCTCTGAAGAAACTGACAAGCTACACTGTCGATCCTACATGGATAAATAGCGGATCACGCATGTACTACATCCTTTTCGATTTGCAGGGCTCAATTCAAGAAACGACCTACTCGATCCTACACGAATAAATAGAGGATCACGCACGTAATAGTACCTCCTTTCCGGTTTGCAGGGCTTAATTCAAACCTCTCACCAACCAAGGTACTCCCTCCGTCCGGGTTTACTAGTCCCGTGAGCAAAGCAGCAAGACCAAGGCATGGCAATAATTAATGGCATGTAGAAGTTTAAGCCTAATTAATTCCGGTGATTTAAGTGGCTGCATGCGTGCCCTCGGCTCCGACTCGTTGCATGCTGCTTCGTGTACTGCCTGCGAGCGATTCTGAGTGCCTGCATGCAGTCAGCCGTAATTAAGGCAGCTAACTGATGCGAAAGATACGCTTTAATTGTTGTGGGCTTTTTAAATTCATGGAATTATTATTGACAAGGAGGGATATGATTCGAGTGCACTTGGTTGACCGCCATGCCGGCGTGCGACCCAGACGGGATGGGACGGCACAGTCATAATTTCAGTTTCCCTAGTTTTCCACGGCAAGCTGGCGTGCTAAGCCATTATGCATTGAATTCCAATGACCGTCGCGCTACCTTTCCCCTATAAGTACTGTTTCCCGACCTTCTCCGGTGTCACCATGACCCAACTTGCCATATCCTCATAAGCCCCCACCGGCCCGGCGTCGCTCGCCACGTCCGCCATGCCCCCGCCCGTCCGCGGTAGGCGACGCCGGAGGCGGTCACCGCCGGAACTAGTGTTCGGTTTTTCATCGGAAGGCAGACGGAGGGAGGAGCCATTCTATCTGTCTTTAGATGGCAATGCGCAGATCGAGGAGTTGTTTGGGCGCGACCGCATGGCCGAGGAGCAGGAGTTGTTGGAGCGCGACCGCCTGGCGGAGGAGCAGCATATCGCCGATTTGCGCAGCCAGCGGGACATGGAGCAGCAGCGCACCGACGCTCTGAGTCGCTTGCAGAGCGCCCGCAACTGGGCCGACTACGTGGAGGCTGGCGCCCGACAAATAGCCCTGGAGGCTGTCGGGCATGCACGCGTTTGCGACGCCGATTTTTACTACCATCTCGTCAAGTGGGTTTCCCGCTTGGAAGCCGAAGCTTCGGTGGACCACACCGGCATGGAAAGGGCCAACACACGCAAGCAACACACCCTATCTCACCTCTGGCAAGTCCGAGGCAAGGCGTAGGACGCCGGTGCCGGTGTTTAGCGTGTACCACAGATGGCGGCCGGCATCGTCTAGTTAGCTAAGAGTAAGTTAGTACTTGTACGCCACTAGAGTACTAGTGGGAGTAGATAGTTAACTTGGCTATGATGGTTGTCAACGTGGAAGTTCAGTACTCTATATGTGGATCAGACCTATTACTTTGCTCTGAATGTTGAACTTTCCGTTTGAACATATGGAATGGGTTGTTATTTTTTTTAAATGGGTTGTATTTGTCCTCCACGGGTTTAGAGGCTGACTTGTGGGCCTAAGTTGACGCGTCCACAATCAGGAGATGATTGTACGTGGAGAGGATGACAGCAGGGACCCGCCAAGGTCATGGCAGTATGCAAGCAAGTGCCTCCTTATTTCAAGCCTATAAAAAAATGGCTCCTCCTAGTGGATTTGTGACATCTGGGTCCCATGCCATTGTCAATGTAGTCAATAAACAAGAGAATTGCGCAACGAGCGACTGACACTAGGGACCCAGCAGCTTGCCCAGTTATTTCTGTTTTGGGTTAATTTGATAAATGCCACTCCAAATCTGGTGTATCCGAGAAATGCCACTGCAATTTCCAAACTTTGAAAAATGCCATTTCATGCCATTTCTAGTGGCATTTTTCGAAGTCTAGAGTGGCGTTTTTCAAAGTTTGCAAACTGCAGTGGCGTTTTTCAAAGTTTGCAAAAATTGCAGTGACATTTTTCAAAGTTTGGAAATTGCAGTGGCATTTTTATGAATCGCTATAATTTGAGTGACATTTATCTAATTTTTTTTTGAGACGGAAGCAGGGTGTCAAGACAGCCTTTTCTTTTATGTTTACCACAGACCAGCCCAGTAGTTTTTTTTTTCTTTCTGAAAATGGCTAGCCCAGTTTTTTTGTGATTTGTCAAGTAAGTTGCTTTATCAGGCCTGTTGGGCTGCAAATCTTTCAAGACGAGGAGAGCTTCATTCGGCTGGCTGAGAAAATAGCCTATCAGTAATGAGAAATGGGCTGTACATTTTTAAAACACATCAAACCGGCAATTAGTTTCAAATATCTTTTTTTCATTTTGAGATTTTAAATTGCATTGATTTTTATGCATGGACAATTTATTGGATTTTATATTGATATACATTTATTTTTAAAATCAGTCTAAATGCGACTCGAAATTTCGGGATTAAAAGCAGTTCAGACCGCACCGACATATGCAAAATTTCGTATAATTTTTTAACCGTGCCCAAAATACGGGCTGTAATGCTAACAAAAATAATATGGGCTCCAAAAAACCCGTAAGAATTAGCAAATGGGCTGTAAATTATTTGAAATGATGGCAGATGGGCTGTATGTTGTTTTCCACAGATTTGAGGCTTTCCGCAAATGGCCTGTATACTGTTGGATGTCCATCCAACGGCCGTCGTGCTTCTTCAATCTCTGTTCTTCCTGCTCCAGCCGCTCAAACAAGCGCCGGCGGGACTGCCTGCTCCCTCCTTCCCGCGGTCGGCTGTGCTGCCGCGCAGGCCTCACCGCCCCACCGTACTCCCATCGCTGGCCTAGCCATCCCTCTACTCACCCACAGTCCCACACGTGCTGTTATTCTCCGGCAACGGTAGATGAATCAGTAAACCCTCGTACAGTCGTACACCCCTCCACGTGGGAAACAACTGCCGAGTCTTCCCTGCCTCTGTGTCGTTCCCGTCCAAGGCCTCGCCGTCGTCCACTGCCCTGGTGCTCTCGGCGCGGTCTGGTCAACATGGTCAAGGAACGACATGCATCTGAAGTGTACTGTACGTGGAGAGGCCAAAAACTGGGTCCACGGCCGCACACAAGGAAATGCCTCCTTATTACGTGCAAAATAATGATTCCTCCACCTGACATCTAGGACCCACCGAAAGGGCCTCTGTATTTCGCAAAAAAATGTTACCGCAAAATAATGATTCCTCCACCTGACATCTGGGACCCACCGAAAGGGCCTCTGTATTTCACGAAAAAACGTTACCGCCGCTGACAGCTCGGACCCACCAGCTATATCTTTGCACGCAAGGAAGTGCCTCCTTATTTCGCGCAAAAAAATGAATACTCCCCCTGCTAGCTGGGACCCAGTATAGTGGGCCTACTAAGTTGACGCGGATGAAGGGCTTTGTCAACTTAGTCAATATGCACGATTCTAGTTCGACTGACCGTACGATGTCCATCCAACGGCAGTAGTGCTTCTTCAACCTCTGGTCTTCTTGCTCCAGCCGCCCAAAGCAGCGCCGGTTGTGCCGCCTGCTCCTGCCTTTCATGGCCGGCTGTGCTGCTGCGGAGGCCTCACCGCCCCCATACTACTCCCACCGCTGGCCAGGCCATCCCTCCATTCCACTCACCCACACCCCCTGTTATTCTGCGGCGACAGCAGCGCAGCCGAACCAGTGAACCCTCGTACTCCTCTCCGCGTGGGCATCCACTGCCGCGTCTTCCCCGGCTCTGCGTCGTCCCCTTCCTAGGCCTTGCCGTCGTCCACCGCCATGGTGCTCTCGGCGTGGCGTGGTCAATGTGGTCAACGACCGAATTCCATCGGAAGAATACTGTACGTGGAGAGGCTACCAGTTGGGTCCACGGCAGTCGCAAGGAAGTGCCTCCTTATTATGCGGAAAATAATTATTCCTCCACCTGACAGCAGGGAACCACCGGACGGGCCACCAGTATTTCGTGAAAAAAAACGTTTGCCCCTGACTGTTGGGACCCACCCGACGGGCCACCGTATTTCACGAATAAACATTCCCCCTGCTGTCAGCTCGGACCCACCGGAAGTGCCTCCTTATTACGCAAAAAAAAATGAATACCCCCTGCTAGCTGGGACCCACCTTGGTGGGAGGTTGACTTGTGGGCCTACTAAGTTGACGAGGACGGAGGGCTTTGTCAACTTAGTCAATATAAACGATTCTAGCTCCAGTGACAGTACGGTGTCCATCCAACGGCTGTAGTGCTTCTTCAACCTCTGGTCTTCTTACTCCAGCCGCCCAAAGCAGCGCCGGTCGTGCCGCATGCTCCTGCCTCTCGTGGCTGGATATGCTGCCACGGAGGCTGATGAGGATACAGACCTAGGGTAGGGTCGTAGGCCTGACCTACACGTCCTACCCAAGGTCACTACCCCAGAAGATAAGAAGTCCAAGAATCTACTCGACGATGTAATCACTCGACCGTCGTTCCTTACCTTCACTCGACCATATAAGAATCACTCGACTATGTCGAAGACCAGGAGTCGGTAGAACGTACAACGGCCGGGCATTCACTCCTTAGTCTTCATAAGCATTTAGAACAGTTAAGACTGTCGTTACCTGTAACTCCCCCACTTTATGTACATTAAGCCCTTTGTAATGGAGGTGGGCGGGGGTCCTGGCGCACTCTATATAAGCCACCCTCCTCCTCTGGAATAAGGGTTCGCATCCCCTGTAACACAACACACATAATCCAATCGACCGCCTCCGGGCACCGAGACGTAGGGCTGTTACTTCTTCCGAGAAGGGCCTGAACTCGTAAACATCGTGTGTACATCTTCGCCATAGCTAAGATCTTGCCTCTCCATACCTACCCCCCTTTCTACTGTCAGACTTAGTACCACGACAATTGGCGCCCGCCTTGGGGCCGGTGTCTTAGCGATTTATTGGCGAAGTTGCAAGCTTTTCTGATCATCATCATGGTTTCCAGCGGCGAGATGGTTGAGGGCCGCGAGATCCGTCTCGGCGCGCTTGTTTTCATCACCGACGACTCGGCGTGGCTTCAGGAAGCTCCGCTCGACGTTGAGGCGCTCCCCGTCCGAGGGGCGTGTGTTCGCGGCGTCCTTCTTTGGCAGTCGTCGACTCAGTATCGGTCGGCTCCGATGGTGTTTTCTCTCCCCACTATTCGCTGCTGCAAGCGGTCCGGTCGATCGCAGCTTCAGCGCTGGGTGAAACACGCAGTGGCTCGGCATTCGACCACCCATAAAGTCACGGCAATCGAGCCCGACGAAACTCTCCATGGCCTGTTCGATCTGTCGACTGGCTCCGCGGAGACCGCATGCGAGTGCGATAGCAGCGATCCTGCGGCCGAAGTCTTGATGGTCGATGGGCCTCACAGCCCGCCCGGTTTCCACTAAAAGGGCGGCGAGAACGGGGCCAGCGATCCGTCGCACGTCCATGAGGAATAACGACCCGAGCCCCTCTTTTCACAGCAGAGGGAAGAACTTCTTCACCGCAACATGGATGCACTCCACACGCCCATCGTTGGAGAAACCCCCGAGGCTCGGGCCTTGGAGGAGGTGCGCCTAGCTAACTTGGCTGAGCGCACTCAACTGGATAACCTTCAGCGCACTCTCAACGAGCGCGCCCAGGAGCGGATCCATGAGTCCAGTCGGCGACAGCTTTTCCCGCCTCCACCTAAGGTATACCGCACTCCGATTCAGAATCTCACAGCTGCGGCACGAATAGTAGAGTCGATCTAGCCTTCCCAGTCAGAAGCTAGCCGAGGGCCGATGCAGATCCGGGCCCTGCTCAGGGCAGCAGGAGAGTAGAATACAGCAGTATCTCAGTCGCGGAATAAGATTCACAGCAGATCCGTTGCAGCGGACATGGTTCAGTTGGCTCACAACCCAAGATCGCCTCCGCGGAGTGAAGGCCGTGGGCAGTATGATCATCCACTCGATCGTGATAATCATTGTCGGGGACCCACGCCTCCTCTGAGGAGTGCGTTGTATGTGCCTCGGCGGAACGATGATAGGCGCCGTCACAGTGGTGAGCGCAGAATTTCAGTCGACCCAAGGGAACCGGGCTTCGACGCGAGGTCTATCCTCGTTCAAGGCCTGGTCAACCGGAACAAAGCACACAGAGAAGACCCTGGGAGAGATCGTCCAAGTGGCAGCCGAGTGCATGTTTTTGGTCCCGAGTGTTTTAGCAGGGCCATGAGGGCAGCAGTGATACCTCCCAACTTCAGGTTGGCATCCGGGGTCAGTAAGTTCACCGGTGAATCCAAGCCTAAAACTTGGCTTGAAGATTACCGAGTGGCTGTGCAGATTGGAGGCTGTAACGACAACATAGCGATGAAGCATCTCCCTCTTATGTTGGAAGGGTCGGCCCGAGCGTGGCTGACTCAGTTGACTCCAAGCAGTATTCACAGTTGGGAAGAGCTATCTCGAGTGTTCGTGAGAACTTTTGAGGGCACGTGCAAGCGACCAGCAGGATTGCTCGAGTTGCAGCATTGTGTGCAGAAGTCGAATGAGACTTTGAGGGAATTCATCCAGAGATGGTCCACTTTGCATCACACTGTCGAGAATGTTTCAGAGCATCAAGTTGTATGTGCTTTCAAGGAAGGCGTCAAATACAGGGAGTTGGTCTTGAAATTCGGTCGAACTGGGGATATGACTCTAACTCGAATGATGGAGATAGCCACCCGGTACGCTAAAGGAGAAGAAGAGGATCGACTCCGTAGCGGGAAGAACAAACCAGTCGGCCAACAGGCCGGTGGAGGTAACTCCAGTCGAAAACAGAAGCGTAAGGCCGAGCCAGCGGCACCTGGAGAGATTGCGGTAGTGGATCAAGGAAAGTTTAAGGGAAAACCTAAGGGGCCTTGGCCCCCTAAGAAGGTGAAGGATCCAGAAGGGAATGATGTGCGGATTTGCCGTGCCACATCCACACGAAGAAGGATGAGGAAGGTAATCTGATTTACCCGAAGCATACCACTCGTCAATGTCGACTCTTGATCCAACAGTTCCGGGAGAAACAACCCAATGAGAAGGAGAAGGAGTCGGACAGAGATGAGGAGGAAGAGGAAGATGACGGTTACCCCAAGGTCAACTCCACTCTCATGATTTTTGCTAATGTTGAGAGCAAGAGTCGGTTGAAGGTCATCAATAGAGAGGTGAATATGGTTGCTCCGGCAACGATGACCACATACCTAAAATGGTCCTAGACAGCCATCACATTCGACCAGTCAGACCACCCTGCTCGCGTAGTCACCCCCAGGAGGAAAGCGTTGGTGGTCGACCCAGTAGTTGGTGGCACTCGAATAACTAAAGTGCTGATGGATGGAGGTAGCGGCCTGAATATTTTGTATGCTGAAACCTTGAAGGGGATGGGCATCCCGATGTCCAAGCTTAGTGAGAGCAACATGAGCTTTCACGGTGTTATCCCCAGAAATAAGGCCGAGTCACTCGGTCAGGTCACTCTCGACGTGGTTTTCGGTGACTCCAAGCATTACCGGAAAGAAAAGTTGACATTTGAAGTCATGGATTTCCAGAGTGCTTATCACGCCATCCTGGGGAGGCCGGCATATGCACATTTCATGGCTCGACCGTGTTATGTGTACATCAAGCTGAAGATGCCTGGCCCCAAAGTTGTGATCACAGTTATTGGCAATCGGCAGAAGGCTGAGGAATGTTTCCAGAAAGGTTCCAAAATCGCTGACGCACAGATGGCAGCAGTCGAGTTCCAAGAATATCAGAAGAATGCATATCCGAGTGATTTGCTTCGAGCCAAGAAGCCTGCCACAGATTCCGCATTTCAGTCGACTGGTGAGACGAAGCTAGTTCATATTCACCCGACGGATCCCAATGATGCACCGACTCATATATCAACGACGCTCGACAGCAAATAGGAAGAAGCGCTTGTTCAGTTCCTCCGTGAGAACTGGGACATCTTTGCATGGAAACTTTCTGACATGCCAGGTGTACCCAGGGGACTGGCCGAGCACCGTTTGCGTGTTGACCCCAAAGTAAAGCCCGTCAAAGAGCACCTTCGGCGGTCTGCCGTGCAAAAGAAGAAAGCAATTGGCGAAGAAGTGGCTCGACTATTGGCAGAAGAGTTTATCCGTGAAATCTACCACTCCGAGTGGTTAGCCAATGTAGTCATGGTTCCTAAGAAGGATGATTCACTTCGTATGTGCATTGATTTCAAGCATATCAATCGGGCCTGCTCGAAAGATCACTTCCCTCTCCCTCGCATCGATTAGATTGTTGACTCGACTGCGGGGTGTGAGCGCTTGTCTTTCTTAGATGCGTATTCCGGATACCATCAGATCCGACTGTATGGTCCCGATGAAATAAAAACAGCCTTCATCACCCCATTTGGGTGCTTTTGCTATGTCATCATGCCTTTTGGTCTAAAAAATGCTGGAGCCACATTCATCAAAATGATTTAGAAGTGCCTGCTTACTCAAATCAGTTGGAATGTGGAAGCTTACATGGATGACATTGTGGTCAAGTCTCGCAAAGGTTCCGACCAATTGACCAACCTTGCAGAAACCTTTGCCAACCTGAGGAGGTACGACATCAAGCTTAATCTGTCAAAGTGCACATTTGGAGTTCCAGGAGGAAAATTACTCAGTTTTCTCATTTCCGAACGAGGGATCGACGGCAATCCAGAAAAGGTTGATACAATCCTCCGAATGAAACGCCCCGTGCGAGTGCATGACGTTCAGAAGTTGAAGGGTTGTCTGGCCGCCCTGAGTCGATTCTTTTCTCGTCTCGGTGAAAAGGCCTTGCCTCTTTACGGACTGATGAAGAAGTCTGATAAGTTCGAGTGGACTGAGGAAGCTGATTCAGCGTTTGCAGAGTTCAAAACCGTACTTTCCACCCAGCCGGTGCTCGCTGCGCTAATCAGCAAAGAGCCTTTACTGCTTTACATTGCAGCCACTGGACAAGTTGTCAGCACAGTACTCACGGTCGAGTGACAAGAAGAAGGAAAAGCTTACAAGGTTCAACGCCCAGTCTATTATCTCTCTGAAGTTTTGACTCCATCCAAGCAACGATACCCACATTATCAGAAGCTTGTCTATGGAATTTACATGACCATGAAGAAGGTTGCGCATTATTTCTCTGACCACTCCATTACAGTCGTCAACGACGCGCCACTATCTGAAATTCTGAATAACAGAGACGCAACTGGTCGAGTGGCAAAATGGGCAATTGAGCTCCTTCCATTAGATAAAAAGTTTGAGGCAAAGAAGGCTATCAAGTCCCAAGCAATTGCAGATTTCCTTAACGAGTGGATTGAGCAGCAATTGCCGACTCAAGTTCACTCGGAGCATTGGACTATGTTCTTTGATGGCTCCAAAATGCTGAATGGTTCAGGCGCTGGAGTAGTTTTGGTATCCCCCCGCGGAGACAGGCTTAGTTATGTTCTCCAGATTCATTTCGATTCCTCCAATAACGAAGCCGAATATGAAGCACTTCTATACGGGTTGCGTATGGCCATTTCACTCGGCATCTGTCGCCTTATATATGGTCTACGGCGACTCAGATTTGGTGGTTAACCAAGTGATGAAGGAATGGGATGTCAGGAGCCCAGCCATGACGGGTTATTGCAATGTGGTGAGAAAATTGTAGAAGAGGTTTGAAGGTTTAGAGCTCCACCACATACCCCGACTGAAAAATCAAGCTGCAGATGAGTTGGACATTTCTGGAACATATTCATTCACCTTCAGTTCAGGAAGATCCCTTTACCGAAGAGTCACCGCAGCCCAAGAGTGCCACAGATCCGACTAAAGTCGAAATCCCAGCCGTGGTCGACTTAGTCATGGAGGTTTTGGTCATCACTCCTGACTAGATAGTGCCATACATTGGATACATTCTTAGGAAGGAACTCCCAGAGGATGAAGAAGAGGCTCGACAGATCGTCCGACGGTCTAAAGCCTTTATTGTGATAAAAGGACAGTTGTTCGGAGAAAGTGTAACTGGGGCCTGCCAGAAGTGCATCACGCCAAAAGAAGGTTGAATGATCCTCAACGATATTCACTCAGGGACCTGTGGTCACCATGCGTCCTCTCGGACCATCGTGGCCAAAGCATACCGAGCTGGGTTTTACTGGTCGCATGCCAATGAGATGGCAAAGGAAATAGTGGACAAATGTGAAGGTTGTCAGTTTTATTCCAACATGTCCCACAAACTTGCATCAGCTCTGAAGACTATTCCACTCGTCTGGCCCTTCGCCGTTTGGGAACTAGACATGGTGGGACCTCTAAGGACAGGCAGGAGTGGATTTACTCATGTGATGGTAGCAGTCGACAAGTTCACCAAATGGATCGAAGCCAAGCCCATCAAAAGCCTTGAAGTAAGCACATCCGTGAGTTTCATCAGAGAACTTATATTCAGATATGGCATACCGCACAGCATCATCACGGATAACGGCTTGAACTTCGATTCCGAAGAGTTCAAAGCCTTGTGTGCCTCCCAAGGCATGAGGGTCGATTACGCTTCGGTCGCCCATCCCCAGTCGAATGGGCAGGCTGAGCGAGCGAATGGATTAATTCTCAAAGGACTGAAGCCCCGGTTAATGCGTGACCTCAAGCACGCGGCAGGGGCTTGGGTCGACGAGCTCCCATCGGTGCTTTGGGGGCTGAGGACAACCCCCAATCGGTTGACTGGACGGACTCCATTCTTTTTAGTCTCGGAGCCGAAGCCGTTTTGCCGAGCGATTTGCTCCACAACGCTCCCCGAGTCAAACTCTTCTCAGAAGAAGAAGCAGAGCAAGTTCGACAAGATGCAGTCGACCACCTGGAGGAGGAAAGAGAGATGGCCTTGATTCGGTCGACCATTTATCAGCAAGACTTACGTCGATTCCATGCCAGGAACGTAAGGGGTCATGCATTCTAGGAAGGAGACTTGGTCCTCCGAGTGGATCAATAGAAGCCACACAAGCTCACCCCCGCTTAGGAAGGCCCTTTCGTCATCACCAAGGTGCTCCACAACGGATCATACCGTCTCTTCAATGTCGAACACAATAAAGGTGAGCCACGCGCCTGGAATGCGGATCTGCTCCACCCTTTCTATTCTTAAATATTTAGACTGATCAGATGTAATAAGAAATACCTTTTAGTTTGGCTATCAAAAGACATAATTTATTTATTCCGAATGATTGTTGTTTATTTCTTTTGTGCACATTACCTTAGCTGTGAATCCATTTCGCCTAGGACAAAGTGATAAAAATCCTATCGAGTGATGAGTCTGCCTCTCAGTCGGGGGCTTAGCTGCGGCCCAGTGCTCGCCTAAGAAATAAAAATCCTACCGAGTGATGAGTCTACCTCTCACTCGGGGGCTTAGCTGCAGCCCAGTGCTCGCCTAAGTGATAAAAATCCTACCGAGGGATAAGTCTGCCTTTCACTCGGAGGCTTAGCTGTAGCCCAGTGCTCGCCTAAGTGATAAAAATCCTACCGAGTGATGAGTCTGCCTCTCACTCGGGTGCTTAGCTGCAGCCCAGTGCTCGCCTAAGTTTGAAAAAAATC
>NC_057798.1:622836546-622847687 GCF_018294505.1 Triticum aestivum
AGTTTGAAAAATCCTACCGAGTGATGAGTCTGCCTCTCACTCAGGGGCTTAGCTGCAGCCCAGTGCTCGCCTAAGTTTGAAAAAATCCTACCGAGTGGTGAGCAAACCTCCCGCTCGGAGGCTTAGCTGCAGTCTCGTACTCACCTAAGTTTGAAAAAATCCTACCGAGTGGAGAGCAATCCTCCCGCTCAGAGGCTTATCTGCAGTTCCGTACTCGCCTAAGTCTGAAAAATCCTACCGAGTTGTGAGCAGACCTCTCACTCGGGGGCTTAGCTGCAGCCCAGTGCTCGCCTAAGTTTTGAAAAACCTTACCCGGTCGGTCGACTGGAACACCGAGATCATTGGTCAGTGCCTTGCCGATGAGCTGATCAATGCTACTCAAGGGTCACCCGATCGGTCGGCTGGGACGCCAAGACCATTGCTGAGTGCCTTGCTGATGAGCTGACCAATGCTACTCAAGGATCACCTGATCGGTCGACTGGAATGTCAAGACCATTGTTGAGTGCCTTGCTGATGAGCTGATCAATGCTATTCAAGGATCACCCGATCGGTCGACTGGAACGTCAAGACCATTGTTGAGTGCCTTGCTAATGAGCTGATCAATGCTACTCAAGGATCACCCGATCGGTCGACTGGAACATCAAGACCATTGCTGAGTGCCTTGCTGATGAGCTGGCCAATGCTACTCAGGGATCAAGCAAACGGACAACAATTCGAGAGAAAAACGAATTTCGTTCGAGGACAAATGCCATATATGAGATGATAAATCCAAAGGTTCTTAACCGCGGAATAAAGTGCTCGGGCATCAGGCCCGAAGGAGTTTTAAACGGTTACAAATCCACTCGGCATTCCGAGGCAAATAAAAGCGAGGGCATAATGTTTTTTAATCACTCGGCTGGAGAAGGACTGGCCGGGTCGCAGAAGCTGTCAAGATCGATGTTGTCGGCAATGCGAGTGGATGCCTCAAGGAAAGTGTCCATGAAGTCCTAGAAGTAGTGCTTCTTAGTATTTGCCACTTTGAGAGCCGCCATCTTGTCTTCCTTAGCCTCCTTGTAGTGCACTTGGACCAAAGACAAGGCGACATCACCACGACAGCGGGCAGAAGATTTCTTCCACTCTTTCAGTTGGCCTGGAATCTGATTTAGCCGAGTCATCAAGGACTCGAGGTCTTGAGACATATCCGCCTGAGGCCAGAGTTCAGTGTCCACTCGGGCCATCGCCGCCTTCAGCCGAGCCAGATAGTCAACTGCACCGTCCAAGCGTGATTCCAGTCGAAGCAAGTTCATCGCAACTTCATCTTTCATGGGATAGTTGATAGGGTCGAGACCCGTCTCGACCCGTCCAGTTTCAGCTTGAAAGTCCTGACAGAGTTCTGTTCCATCACAACAAACAATGAGTCGGCAGTATTGCAAATCTCAGTCGACGATAGTTATCTAACTTAACAGTCATACCTTCAAGCTTCAAGACGAGCTTTGCCGCAAGTTGTTCCAAATGAGACTCTAGCTTGCCCATCTTTGTCTTGAGACCATCAACTTCAGCGGTCGGATTCTCCTTGTCCTTCCTCAGTTGTTCGACTTCATGATTGGTGTCCAAGACGGCCGTCTTCAAGTTCGTGTTCTCGTCCTCCAACTTGTCGACTGAAGCCATCTTCTCGTCCGCAAGCTTCGTCTTCTCGTGTGCTTCCTTCTGAGCAGCTGCCAGATCCAAATCCTTCTGCTCCAAAGCTTCCTTCATCCTCTCTAAAGAAACAACACTCTTCAGACGAGACTGAAGTTGCCGATTTTCACTGTTCACATCTGTTTTTGTGAATTCACTTGGTTCAAAGAGACTGAAAGAAAAACCAGTGCGAAGTGTGAAGCTACAAAGCAGACAAAATGGCCGAGTGATTACCTACCATGATGTCCCTTTCTTCTTGAGCAGTCTTCAGATTCTTCTTCGCAAGTTTGAGGTCAAGTTCAACACTGATATGCTTCTTCTTTAATTCGGTGAGCCGAGCTCCAAGATCACAGGACCTCTGCAAACAGAAAGACAGACATATCAGTCGACACATATAAGCGATAGTGAAGGAGAAGAATTACTCTAAAACTACTGCCGAATCAAATATTCAACAGTAGTCTCAGGGACTACACCCAGTGGGTGCACTTAGCATGCCCCCACTGGATCAGATCAATACTCAACGAGAGTTCAAAATAAAAGAAGACAGAGAGATATATCATCAGACGTCAGTCGACTGCCACCAGCCGACCGTGGTCTCGTGGACTACACCCAGTGGGTGCACTCGACGTGCCCCCACTGATTCGGAAAGTGCAAAATTGAAGATTTTCTGAGTTCTAAACAAAGGAACACCCACTGGGTGATCAGATTTAAAGCAACGTTCAAAAGTTCAGTCGGAATTTTACTGACCTGGACATTGGTCTGAAGGGCAATGCTGGCATTGTAGGCTATCTGACTGGCTTCATGCATCACTTTCACCTGCTCCATGACAAGATTCGCCTGGCAAAGAGCTTCCCTAGCGGCACCCGGCGAGTCGTCTGAAGTTTGATATGTAACAAAGAGGGATGGGTCCAGAGGGGTCGAAGAAGTTTCTGGGTCGGATGCGTGGAGTTGCACTGGTGCAACAGGCATCTGTGCAGTCGACCCCGACGGACGATCAGTCGTCAACGGGTTAGCAAATGTGACATTAGTCCGAACTATTGCCTCAGGCGCCGGTGTCGACTGAGGGATTTGGACTTCATGTCTCCTCCTGCTCGAACCTCCACTCTTCTTATTCCTCTCCTGTAGAGACACTTCTTCTTCTTCGTCATCAGGAAGCACAACGATGTCTTGCGGAGCTACATAAGAAGAGAAGTAACAAATTTTCAGTCAATCGACCACCCACTCAGTTAAACAGAACTGGATTAGATGAACTTACCAGCTCGTGAGGTGGCTTTTTCGTCTCCTGGTGCCTTGTCAATGTCCATGTCAGTGGCAGCAGAGGTGGGGCTGGAAGGACACAAGAATTGGTCAGTCAGATCGAGAAAACCTTCAGTCGACTTACGGAAACACAAACAAGATACCTACCCTGAGGCAACGGGGATGTCCATCTTGATTCGCGGCAATGTCTTCAGGGTCTTGGAGGGGGCAAATTTAGGCTGCTTGGCCACCTTCTCCGTCGGCTCCGGGGTCGACGTCCGAGTGCGCTTCTGAGTACTGGCACTCGAACCCACGCCTTTCCCGCGCCCACTGACCGGATCATGCTGCTGTTTGGATCGACGTTCGGAGCATGGCGGCGAGTCGACTTCCTCCTCCTCGTCTAATTCCTCGCTCTCCTCCTCCTCCTCGTCTCCTTGAGAATCCCACTCGGCACTATCCTCCATGCTGTCCTCCCCCTCCTGAGCCTGTTCCCAAGCCTGTTCACCGTTGGGCATCGAATGCATCTCAGTGAACACCTGCAGAACAAATTGGTCGAACAAGAGTCGGTCAATATCAAGTGCAGTCGGAGCATGAATGAGAAGCAGTCGGAACGAGAAGCGTACCTTGTCGGGTGGGTTTATGCTGCTAAAGGGAACGACTCGCCTAGATCCTTTGGGATTGTCCTGATTGCCTGTGATGCTCCTCAGCCACAAGGCTACTGTTTTAGATGGCACTTCTTCTGGATGGACCCGAGCGGTGTCATCCGGCCCGGAATACAGCCACATCAGGTGATCGCGGTCCTGGAGAGGATGGATGCGTCGACTAAGGAACACCTCCAACAGATCTAGACCCGTAACGCCATCATTGATAAGCTGAACCACCCTATCCACCAACATCCTCGTCTCCATGGTCTCGCTAGCAGTCACTTTCAGTGGAGCAGGAGTCTAGACTCGGTCAAACGAGAAGTGGGGGAGGCCGGTCGACTGACCTGGAGTCGCGGCATCTTGGCAATAGAACCAAGTTGACTGCCAGCCTCTAACAGAGTCAGGAAGGGTCATGGCAGGAAAGGCACTCCCATTTCTCTTTTGGATACCTAAACCCCCACACATCTGGATGACATGGGTTTTCGAGTCACTTGACTTTGCCTTTTTTACCGATTGAGAACGAATGGTGAAGATGTGTTTGAAAAGACCCCAGTGCGGTCGACACCCCAAGAAGTTCTCGCACATCGACACAAAAGCGGCTAAATGTGTGATAGTGTTGGGGGAGAAATGGTGGAGTTGAGTGCCGAAAAAGTTCAGAAATGCCCGAAAGAAAGGATGCGAAGGAAGCGAAAAGCCGTGGTCGACGTGGGTGGCGAGCAGAAAGCACTCACCCGGTTGAGGTTGAGGACTCATCTCGCCCGCCGGCAGCCTCGTCGCTCCCTTGGTGATCAACCCCGACTCCGCCAACTCGTCCAGGTCCACCTGCCGGATCAAAGACCGGATCCAATCGCCCTGGATCCAGCCCGGCGGCAGCCCCGCGTGCGATGATGACTCGCGTTGCTGCTTCTTGCCCTTCGCCACCTCCTTCGTCTTCTTCGTGCACTCTAGCGCCGCCGTCTTGTCCTTCACCATGGCGACGAGGCAGCGGCGTCAGAGCGAAAGAGTAAGGTGTGGCGGAGAAGCAGAGAAAGATGAAGGAAGAGAAGATGCGCACAGTGCGGACGCCTTGGTCCGGTCACCTTATAAGATATTATTTCTGAGTGACTGACGCGTGGGGTCGGGCAATCCCGTCGAATCCCGCAACAGTCGTGCGCAGCGTACATGGCGAAAAAGGTGGCGCAGGAATCGAGGAATCACTGTTTATCCGCTCCGCACGCTTTGGCACTCTCCATCCGGTACGCTTCTCCGAAATTTCGTATCCCGTGAAATTTGGGATACAACTGTACACAATCGCGCCCAGGATCCCACGTTCCAACACAACACTCGGCGCATGGGATCAACGGTTCACTCGACTATCCGCTGAATGGATCAAGGCGACTGAGTCGACACCAAATACCAACGCAGGCGTTCAGACTTGCAGAAAGCACTCTCGAGGTCCCAAAGACTCGAAACAGGTTCAATTTCATCCTACTTTGCACTCACACCTTAATCCATTCAGGGGCTACTGATGAGGATACATACCTGGGGTAGGGTTGTAGGCATGACCTACACGTCCTACCCAAGGTCACTACCACAGAAGATAAGAAATCCAGGAATCCACTCGACGATGTAATCACTCGACCATCGTTCCTTACCTTCACTCGACCATATAAGAATCACTCGACTATGTCGAAGAAAAGGAGTCAGTAGAACGTACAACAGCCGGGCATTCACTCCTTAGTCTTCATGAGCATTAAGAACAGTTAAGACTGCCATTACCTGTAACTCCCCCACTTTATGTACATTAAGCCCTTTGTAATGGAGGTGGACGGGGGTCCTGGCGCACTCTATATAAGCCACCCCCTCCTCTGGAACAAGGGTTCGCACTCCCTGTAACACAACACACATAATCCAATCGACCGCCTCCGGGCACCGAGACGTAGGGCTGTTACTTCTTCCGAGAAGGGCCTGAACTCGTAAACATCGTGTGTGCATCTTCGCCATAGCTAAGATCTTGCCTCTCCATACCTACCCCCCTTTCTACTGTCAGACTTAGTACCACGACAGAGGCCTCACTGCCCCCTACTATTCCCACTGCTGGCCAGGCCCTGCGGCAACGGCAGCCTCACACTGCAGCTGAACCAGTGAACCCTCATACTCCTCTCCGCGCAGGCTTCCACTGCCGCGTCTTCCCCGGCTCCACGTCGTCCCCTTCCTAGGCTTCGCCATCGTCCACCGCCCTGGATCTCTCGGTGCGGCGTGGTCAACGTGGTCAAGGAACAACATCCATCAGACGTGGACTGTACGAGGAGAGGCTGACAGCTGGGTCCACGGCCGCAGCAAGGAAGTGCCTCCTTATTTTGCGGCAAATAATTATTCCTCCACCTGACAGCGGGGACCCACCGGACAGGCCACCGTATTTCGCAAAAAAACATTTCCCCCTGACTGCTGGGACCCACCAGCTACATCTTCGCATGCAAGGAAGTGCGTTCGGGCAAAAAAATGATTCGCACCCCTGACTGCTGGGACCCACCAGCTACACCTTTGCACGCTAGGAAGTGCGTCCACGCAAAAAACGATTCGACCCCTGACTGCTGGGACCCACCAGCTACATCTTCGCACGCAAGGAAGTGCGTCCGGGCAAAAAGAAACCAAAATGATTCGCCCCCATGATTGCTGGGACCCACCAGCTACATATTCGCAGGCAAGGAAGTGCCTGACAGTCGGGACCCACCTGGTCGAAGCATACGTAGCGTTGTCTTTCTAGTTACGAACGTGTAAATACGTATATACTGGTCGATGTAGAGGCGTGCACGTGTCGTAGTAGAGGCGCGTACCTGTCATCGTAGAGGCGTGCACGTAGCATGTACACGTACGTACAGCGGCCAGGGTGCAAGAAAGAAAATACGGCCACGTACGTACATACGGGCTGGGTCTCAAATGCCTACTCGCGCATACGTACGGCCAGGGCTAGTGTACATGGCTGGGTCAGAACGGAGAAACAGTGTCATCGTCGTGATCATGGGGAGGCAACGGAATGGGTCGTGTTCATGGGGAGGCAACGGAATGCGTCGTGTTCATCGGGAGGCAACGGAACACGTGGGAGCCAACCGGCTGGGTCAGAACGGAATCCGTGGTCGTGTTCATCGGGAGGGTTTGGACGGAACAGGCGATGGAAACGAGGCCTGACGTACCGCACAACGGAGGAAACAGACCTCCTACGTTCGGAACGGGGTCCTGTTGATCGGGAGGGGTGTGGCGTACCGCAAAACGGAATTAACGGACCTCCTATGGTCGAAACGGGGGTCCTGTTGATCGGGAGGGGTCTAGCATACCGCAAAACGGAGGAAACGGACCTCCTACGGTCGAAACGGGGGTCCTGTTGATCGGGAGGGGTGTGGCGTACCGCAAAATGGACGAAACGGACTTGTGTTGGAGCGCTACGGTCGAAACAGGAGTGTTGTTCATCGGGAGGGGTGTGGCATACCGCAAAATGGGACTCCACGGGATACGGTTCATCTCCACCGTCGACCTCCTCTAGCCTCCACGGGCTCCTGTTCATCCAGCCTCCACCGCGCCCTACTCCACCGGCTACTATTCAACCACCGCTCCACCGTCTACTGTTCATCGAGCCCTCCACACAACGGGGTCCTGTTCAACCACCCCTCCACGAGCACCCCTCCATCGTCTACTGTTCGTCCAACCCTCCACCACACCACGGGGTCTTGTTCATCCAGAGGCAACGCCACCACTCACTGTTCATCCAAACCCCCCCGCAATGCTCACTGTTCATCCTAGAGGCAGCATCGATCGGCTTCAGTTAGTAGCAGTAGCGAAGGAATCGCTCGATCGGGTTCAGTTAACAGTCATCGATCGATCGCTCGGGTTCAGTAACGCGTAGCCTGTAGTGCAATCGCTCGGTTTCAGTTAGAGCCCAACGCCTTGCTCGGGCATACACGCGCGTACGTGTACAAGAGAAACGCGCATCGCTCGGCCCCCGACCTCCCACCGTAACCAGCAACTCCCCGAAATTTTCCTCCCCCTCGCTTCTACCCTGGTTTTTTCCGTCATGGATGGCCCAAAGAATGTCATGCAGCTGCGTCTCCGGCCCGCCCAGGATAAAAAGCCCATTTTCTGTCATGATTTTTTTTCATAGAAGTAGGAGCCCACCACATCTATGATGATACCGGGTTTTGTCACAATTATTGTCATAGAAGTGTCATATGTATGATAGAAAACAATTCGTTCGGCCCAAAGTGTCACGGATGTGTCTTTTTTTGTAGTATTTGGTTTGGGTGACTGGAGGAAGAAGAAGACAAGAGATAGAAGATACACGACAGATGTTGGATGTCAATCCAACGGCTGGTAGGCAAAATCGTTTGTTGACTGGCTAGTAACTCGACACCACCTTGGATAGGCTATTTCCTCACGGGTCCCAAATGTCAAAATCCAAATCTGTCACAGTCATGCAGCCTTTCCTATGAAAATTTACAGCCCATTTGATGTGCTAGTTCAAAATAAGTTTGTGGGTGCTCGTGGGGGCTAATCACTTGGCTTCTGTAATGCACAGTGAGCTCAAGCAGCCGGCGAGAGTGATGTTATTTCCCTTGGTTGGGATTTGTTACAATATTTCACTCTAAATTAAACGAATGGCAAGCCATTTGCCTTGTTTCAAAGAAAATATGACAGTCACTGCCGAGTTGCAAAGGGCAAGAACATCTAACTCCAGCTTACAAACTGTACAAAAGCATGAGGGTTAATTGTTCATCAGGTTTAAAAAAACCCAGATTGAAAAGGGTAACAACATCTAACTCCAGCACTGTTTTCGGCAGTCACAGTCAAATGGATCGGTCAGGTCCATAAAATGAACATCCTGGGTCGTAAAATTTACTGGATTATGACCATAATACGTTGTAAATAGAAGCCCGGCACGTTCAGAAGCTCTTTTGCCCACCTGAAACTCCTTTTTTTGCTCTTCAACATACCCATCCGTCAAAACCACGCTGCTGATAAACTTAAGCCTGATGGACAATAGTAACCTTGCATTCATCAGGAAGAATGTGACAAATCTTGTGTTTGCACAGTTGGCTACATATCGTTCTAGTGTTATTGTTTTCAATCGAATCTCATGAGAAGTTAGAAAATCCCGATGCTTACGAATCCACCGATTGGTTATAACTTTCTTACCCTGTCATGTTGCCTAAATAGACATGAAGATTGAAAACAGTTAAGGTCTAAAAGAAGAGTGTCGAAAGAGCAACAGCTGAACAGTTAATTCTAGTACACTATATGCAGGCTTCCAATGTGCGTGAAATTATCACCTTTATATACAACTTCTCCAGACATGGAAAGCATTGCAACAAGCCAATAATCTTGTTCAGATCAAAACTATTCATTTGGATATATAAGATCTTGACAGAATCCAGCACCATTGATAGGCCATCCATGGAGAAACTCTTCATTGAGCACAGAACATAATATTAGTACAAAATGTGTACTCCAAGATGATATATAAATTATGCGCAGAAATTTAAAATGCAGCTTATGGTTACAAGTGTAGATGATAATATAAAGTACCTGAAGAACTGTGGAGCCAAACACCATATTGAAATGAGCACAGAGATCATGTATTACACCCAAGGTCTCCAGTTTAGGTGTAGAGAGGATGGTTATTTGCAATGGTGAATAACTAGAATCAAGGATCAACCTTTGAAGTGAAGGGGCATCTTGGATGATGAGCTGCCTTCCGTCAAAAGAAATTCCAATTATTACATGGTTAGGCGACTTTATTTGGAGATAATCGATTCTAACTGTGAAAACAAGCACCAAGCACTCAAACACAGGGCAACTGGAGTGGATGATGCTGTGCAATGAGGCCTCCGATATACGAACCTGCACAAGTGAAAGTTTCTTGAGAAATGGGAGTCAAAGATTTAGTACCAGATTCTCTGGTAGGTAGCACAGCGTAAAGGTGGCGGTGTGGAGAGAGGAGGAAAACCGTGAGATGGACATCGGTACTGAGGGCACAAGTTCATGGCATTCGGTATGTGGTATGTGATTTCCAGGGGAATAGTAGAACTCAAGCAGCTATAGTTCTAGGAATTTAGGGGATTTCAGCCAGGCGTCCACCGTGCAGGGCATGGTATGCCTGCTCAGGTAGCATGACGGGATGCAGAGGCTCTGAACGGAGCCCTGGTGGGAGGAGATGATGGCTCTGGGGATTTGAAAATCATTGAAGAGAGATAGCTGACGACAGTCGAGATTAAGGGGCACGGTGCGCCATAGAGGGTGCCGCCCAATTGAGAGGACAGGGGTGCCGCAAAAATACTTGATGGGAATAAGCGAGGCGGTCTCCCCAAGGACGGCGTCCGGGAGATCGCTGATCCGGTCCACCCGAGATTCTATGGGTTCCTGGGATCCGGTGGGGGCGGGGCCGCCGCTTCTCCCTACGCTGCCAGGTGCGGGATCTACAACAGGCGTCACCACTGGCGGGAGCCTCATCTTCTTGGCACTGGAGTCAGCCGACTCCATTTTCCTCGAGGGCGTCGCGTCGCGCTCACATATTTGAGCAGAGTAACGAATGACGGGCCTAGTTGTAGTGCGAGCGAAGAAGAAGGGGAGCTGGGGGTTTTCTGTAGGAGTGAGGAAGAAGGGGAGCTGGGGTTTTCTGTAGGAGGGATGTGAGGAATTTGGGGGTACGAGTGGAGCGAGCTGGCGTGGGGTGGGTGGGAGCAAGGAGGAAGAAGAGCACCCAGGTTTTTTGGGGGGTGTGCTGGGTGTGGGTAGCGCCTCACATTCAGTAAATATATGGGCTTTTGAATTGATTTTACTATTTACTAGTGTGGATGGGATGTTTTGTCTTGGGCCTAGAGAAACAATTACTACTAGTACAGTGGATACACTCTACAGCTACCCAGAAAAAACAATTACTACTAGTACAATGGAGACACTCTACCGCTTCTGGATCCTCCTAGGTCATTGAAACGTCTCCCTCTATTGAATGTCGTTATACTTTTGTTCACCGACATGCGGGCCATGCAGCGCACGGGCCCAAATGCCATCCACCAAATTAGAAGGCAGTATGCAGGCGAAGAGTCACCCCGGTCGTAGCGCGGCAGTAATGAGCCGTCGTATCACAAAACCCCACCTCCCCGCAGTCTAAGTTTGACGGGCGAAGCAACCATCATTTCACTCTTTGCTGAATCCCCTTCTCCCTTACCGTCTTCAAGAAAGGCAACACTCGCATCTGCCACTGTTCTTCTCTCCCAACGAAGGGAAGGTAAGCGGATTCATGATGTTGGTGTATTTTTGTTCAGAGAAAAAAAAGAACTTTTGCAAAGCAGTAACCGATCCTCACTCTCTTTTTTGTTTCATTGTCATTGCGATTGTGTTTTCCTTTCAGTGGTCTCCTAGTATTCATCGGTTTCATGATGGACCAAGGAGAACCAGGCAAAGATCTGCTGATACTGGAGCAGACGCAGGAGGCTGATCCCCACGAGACAGAGAGCTCCAAGAATATGGAGGCAGCCACCGAGCCGACCCCAGATACGCTCACGGCCACTACTGAGATGGTCAACGCCCCATTTGAGGTTACAGCCCCCGTGGCACTGTAGGAGCAGTTTTCCC